>NC_063208.1:23906814-24114314 GCF_017589495.1 Alosa alosa | reverse complement strand
GCTATTCTGTGAGTATACAGGCACAGTGTTTCCCACAGAATTGGATTCAATTTGTATGTAGCTGACTTGGACAACGGGGTTATTAAGATCGTCTTGGTAGTGTATAGGTCTATTTGAGTGCCTGTCACTTTAAAACGTTTGAGGGAACCCTTGCAATTGTAACACAGTTGAAAGGCTGCTGATGTGTGGAATTGCAATTCATAACGTTTTCTACATAGTTAAAATAAAGGTTCGTACTTCTCCTTGGGACAAGCACTTTTGAATTTTGTAAAACACTTTTCCATTTACTTCGAGATTTTGCAAACATTCAGTGTCAGAGTCAATAAAATGAGCCCTTCAACGAAATTGACAAGCAGCTTTAAGTAGGCTAAGCATGCTGTGCCTGTTGTGATAAGACCTTATCAGAGTTCACTTCAATGCAGCAGTTTGAACAAATTTAGCAGCATGGTCCGCGATGCTAAGCCGGATTAAATAGCAATTTAGTCAGGCGTCTTCTATGCAATGCTTCTATGTAGCAACAACAATCCTTCAACAAAGCGTGAATATTTTGTTAAATGCACATGCAGAGGAGGGCAGCAGGCTACGAGAGAGCATGGGCGGGGCAGGGAAAGGCTGCGTATGAAAAAGCTTAGCTCAATGGCAATGCAAGGATTTGACCTTATATTTACTTTAAATTAATTTAAATTAAATTAAATTAAATTAAACATAGAATATTAATCTGTGGCGGCCGATTTTTATTTTGTGGCGCTCCGCCACAGATTAGTCAATGTATGGGAAACACTGCAGACACCCACACACACATGAACACACACCAATGAAAGTCTACACAGAGAAACCATAGAATGTAAGCACACACGCACAAACACACACACGCACACACACATGCACACACACACACACACACACAAACATATACATGCATACACTGTGCAAGCACACATACACACCACAGACACTTACATCACATGCACATAAGTATATATGTCAAGACAATGCAGACTCAGTCACACTCCCAAGAACCCCCCCACACACACCCACATCGCCAAGACGCGACACACACACACACACACACACACACACAAACACACTCGCACACACACACACACACACTATATGCTGAATACAGTACAGAGCAATAAAACAACAACCTTCAATTCACGCCGAATATAGCCCTGCAAGGGGGACGAGACTGAAACAGCATGGGACATAGCTGCTATCTTGCAGCGGAAAACGATGTTGGACCCGCATGGGCGGCCAAAGTTAGAGTGTGCTTGAATGGAAAGAGTGATGGCTGCGTCCGGATTTAGAGGGACACTCGAGGGGGCTCGGAGAGTCCGAGAGGCGTCCGGCGGAGATGGACGTTGCCGACTCGTGACACGTGTATTTCAAGAGCAGCATGGTGCAGCACTATCAAACTCCAGAAATGGCGCTGACGTCAACATCATAAAAACACTCGGTCGGAAAAATATATCACAGACAGCAAGCTCGCTGAGGTAAATCTCTTCTTGGCCCCTCTCAGATGATGTTGCTTTGGCAATATGAATAAACGAATATTCAAAAGCCCTTGATGGTAGTATAATATCCTGAGGTGGTCATCAAACTGTCAAGTCTTGATTATTTGTGTTGAGCGGGGTTTAAGACACTGCAAACCAGGGGTTCTCAAGGTTCCAAGGACATTTTCCAAGGATCCCCTCATAATCATAACAATTAAGCATGTACCATTTGTATTCTCTGAAGTTGTGGCCAGGTTCACTATTCCCGGCAGGTGTGAACTTCCTGAACAAGGAAACCCACTAATCCTCTGAGTATCTGTTCCTGAATGGCCATTAAGCGGTCATCTTCAGTATCTGCATTAGATGGTGCAAAGGCCCATGAGACAGAAATGGACATATACAGTATGTTCAAATGTATTGTCATACTGTATATGTACTGACAAGAGCCTAATGCCAATAAAGCAGTTTCAAAACGTTCCAGTTTCTCATACATAGATTAAGACTAGTCTTAGACTACTCGACTTTTCTCAGTGGAGATCTTTATTGAATTTCTGTTTGATCCCAGCCCAGGACCATGGATTCACCAGATCATTTTTCGACATGTTGTTCTAACTTTAGAGGCACTTGTTGGATTAAGACTAGTCCTAGACTACGACTTTTCTCAGTGGAGATCTTCATTGAATTTCTGTTTGAGCCCAGGACCATGGATTCACCCATGTACAGGACACAAAACCACATAGTGTCTTTAAAGAAACGAGTAAGACTGGGAGATGTGGCAGTTGCTGTTGACCGGGCTCGAGGTAGCAGCAGCAACAGCAGCAGCTGCAGGTGGGTGGAGGCGCAAAACCACCTCCAGCGTCCCTCTCCAGACAACCACACTCTGTTTGTCTGCTTCCATTGTTTGGCGCCAAGAAAAAGGGAAAAAATGTTTACATGTTGCAGCCAAGAAAGGAAAGTTGCTGACTTTGTCAGTGCTTGCTTGGTCTTCCAAAGTTAAAATCAAAATGTCCCCACAAAGACAAAGACAGGAGAAGGCTCTTTCAGTGACCCACAACGGACAGGATATTTTAGTAGGCCTTTCGACTCCAAGTGCTTCACATTTTCCGTAAGCTCTCACTCCCCTTCTGCAACGTCTGGATAAACCGGCATGTGATTGTTCATGTCGAGAATGAGAAAACATATTTTTTCACATGTAGAATTGTGCCTTCTCTCACTCTTCGTACTTTACACACATTTGACACACACACACACAGTGCATTACTTTCATATGTGAGAGGCTGTAATATTGCTTTAAAGGTCAACATTTAATTACATTCTATAATGTTCAACTGCTCAATAATGATAAGTTCACAGTTATTTTCAATTGAATTCAAATTATAAAACGTCAAAAAAAAAAAAAATTCTAATTATGTCACAAGCAATAGTGATATTTTGTAATGTTCTCAATGCAAAGTCAAGTATTTCAATAGTTTCCTGAGGGTAATTGGTAAGTAGGTAAGTGACTGGCATATCAACTGAGAAAAGGTATCTTATTGCAACTATCTTACTGGACTTATCTTGTGACCTGTGAAAACTTTTGTTTTCACAGTATTTTTGATGAAATCCAATATGGCGATCCAATCAATTATGTTAATGTCAAAAGTTGATATGTGTCAGCCTAAGGACCTCCCAAAGTATTAACTTAGATTACTAATAATAATTACTAATTATTACTAATAATAATAATTAATAATTTCAAACACATCACCCCATACAGGCCAAAACATAGTTTTGTTATTGAGCCTCCTCCTAATTGGGTCCTGAGTCCATGTACCGAGTTTGGTTTTGATACGTGAAAGCTTGGCTGAGATAACAGTTCACTTCCTGTTAAATAATAAATTCAGTTTGCACAATCTTATCTTATTGCAAAATCACTCATAAGGAAACAGTTAACCCTCATTGTAGCACTGTAGCTTCCTATGAGGAAGCATTTGGCTGGTGTTACAAAGCAATAAACACTTGAGACCTGTCACCACAACTGCATAAAAAATCTGAAATCTTAACATGTTTTTCCCCAGGAATGGTAAGCAACTATACAGTATACAGTACATCAGAATGATTGTCATGCCCTTGCTTGTGTGCTAACGTGTAAACCATGTCGACATTTTCCCCAAACAGGTTGTGTTCTCCTCATTAAGACACTTGGAAACCATTCTGCATGTTTCCCTCTCTGTTCAGAAGAGGTTGGGTATGTCCTTTCTCTCTCTCTCTCTCTCTCTCCCTCTCTCTCTCACTCTCTCTCTATCCATCTATCTCTCTATCTATCTATCTATCTATCTACGCACCTGCCCAGAAGATGGCACAGCATGTGCATAAATCAACACCTGTGAGCCAAAGGGGGTCCCATTCCTCTGTCCCATTCCTCTGTCCCATTCGCCAATGTCCACACACAGGAAGCCTGCTAAGGTCATTTCCCCCCGTGATGCGCCTGGGTGGATATCTGACACATTCCACAGTAGTGGTTGTCACTTTGGGGGGTGTTGCAGGTGGAGGCATACCCGGGGGGTGGGGGCAAACTCCACCACATGCACACACACACACACACACACACACACACACACACACACACACACACACACACACACATATATCACAAACATACAGTACATGGCAGATGTTTAAGAACGCACTGCATGAGACAGAGCTAGGATAGTGGATTTTCAACAACCACACATATTACCCACATACTGTACATGTACTACATGGCAGATGCTCAAGCACATTCTGCAATCTAAGGGGCAGAGCTAGGATAGTGATATTCAACCAGCTTCTGATCTCTGCTTCACTGAAAATGAACCCTCAATGAACCTCAGAGAATAAATAAAGATTGAGTGAATTTTACCCTGGTTGTCAACAAAGTGTAATTACCTATACTTGTGAGCAAGCTGTCTACTCCCTGTGACCATATCCTGACTCATACCACCAATCCCCAACTATTTGCACTCTTCATCCTCAACACAATGTGTGGTGATGATGTGTTGGTTGTTTATGATGGCCAGTCAAAACAGACGTGGAAGGGCATGTCTGTGAGGGACTCTGAGTCGGAGTCTTACCCTGCGGCGGAGTCCTCCTGGAAGCCCTCCAGCTCGTCTCTCTGCTCCGCCAACGACGACTCCAGGTCCAGATACGTGCCATTGTGGGACAACTGCAGGGCACAGTCATCGAGCTGGGGACAGAGGGAGAGAGAGAGAGAGGGAGAAAGAGAGAGAGAGAAAAATACCCATTAATTTTCCATTGTGAATGAACACATGTGGGTTCTGTTTGCTTTGCTAAACTCCTAATTGCTTTGTAATCCAACAGCAGTGAGAAAAAGAGAGAGAAGAGAGAGAGAAATAGGGAGAGAGATAGAGGCAACAATTAAAGTGAGAGAGAGGAAAATAAGAAAGTAAGAGACAACATGATACTGCAGGTATTTATTTTCAGATATATATCTCTGTATTGGGTCCCTGTGCTAAACACTGGTATTTTAACCTTACACAGCGAAGGCCTGCGTCCAGAGAGACCACAAGCTGCACGGGATTATGGGTAGTGGAAAGGGCAGGGCCTTGGAGGGCTCTATTATGGCTACATCAAGGGCCCTAGTGTGAAAAGCATAACCACTAGAGGAATGCTACAATTCGCCCTCCTTTTTTCCCTCTTCTTTCTTTCTTTCTTTCTCTCTCTCTCCTTCTTTCTTTCATTTGCCTTTATGTTATTTTCTTTCGGTCTCCACTCTTCACACCCCTTTAAACGATCCCTGGCCGTAAAATAAAACCCGTTTACAGGGTCCCGGCCTGCGAGTGAGCGAGCGAAGCGCGAGCTCCATGCGAGAGGGCTGAGCAGGCGGGCGGGCGACACAGACCCGGATTAGTTCTGTGGCGTGGTCCTGTTTTCAACATTACGGCGCCGTAAAGGGAATTACCGACCGCCATAAAGCACACAGAACATGAAACCCAACCCCGAGTGACACCCCCGCACCACACCACCACCACACACACACACCCCCCCCACACACACACACACACACACACACACACACACACACACACACACACACACACACACACACACACACACACACATGTGCTTGCCCACATGAGGGCCAGCTTGTCTGCATTAGTGAAAAGGCAGGGGCAATTCACTGCCAACATGCGGACAAACGCTACTAAAAACAGAGGGGCAAAGTAAATCTGTGCGGACACTCAAAGGAGGAAAAACAACTCCCCTAGGGTTGAGTGTGTGTGTGAGTATGTGTGTGTGTGTGTGTGTGTGTGTGTGTGTGCATGCGTTTTGTCATCACTGGGTCTTCTTTGATCAGAGAGACCAATGGTTGGCGCATCGCTGTGTGTGGTGTAATAATGTTTTCCCCCCGCCGTGCCGACAGGAGTTCTGAGGTAGCCATTATGTTTTAGCAGGCAGCTGCAGAGGTGCCCAGGTTGGTGGAGTGTGTGAACTAGACAGCCTGGTTTGTCTGGGGATGACCAGCCCCCGAAAGGAAATGGAAACCTGAAGTCTCATGGCAACAGGTGTCAGATACAGGTGTGCATTTAAATTAGATCATTACACACACACACACTCCAATACACACAACACATACACACAAACACAAACACAAATAAACACACACACACACACACACACACACACACACACACACACACACACACACACACACATATAAACACATACACATACAAGGGGACTCCCTACTGTACGGAAACCAAAAGCAGATAACTTTCCTAACAGAGCCTGGTATCCAAGACAACATGGAATATTGACATTTTAACCGTCTCTTGTCTTGTGGCATGCTTCCCAAAGCAACACCATCAGCCTGTGTCTTCCCAACCACGTCTCTAACCAAGATAGTAGCAGCCAAAAGAGCATAAAACTGCTCCCCTCATTTATGATACTACTGGTAAAGGGCACCCCACAAAATCCAACGGGTGGCTCCACCCTGTACCCCAACCGTGATTTAAGATGCTCCACTCGGCCCCCAAAAGAGACATCCCCTGCAGTAAGGCGACAAAGCATAACTCACACCGCGATAGACAGACAGACACGCAGGAAGACAGATCATCTAAATCGGTCGGTCTAAATTTATACAGTGGAAGTGTTAACCAAATGACGGAGTGTACAGTACTTTCTGACGGGGCTCACCGACGGCTTCTAGGGCCAACTAGGACAAAATGGAGGAGAGAGAGCAGAACGCTTAACAGAGCCTAGCATTTATGCTTTTATGTTAAACCTGGTTTAGGACCAATCTGGCCTGAATAAATGAGCACCAATTATTTTTATCCAGATCTGAGTCTCTTATTTTAAACCCCACTGGCATGTTTAAAAATGGGATAATGGTGTATTTGGCTGTATGTTTATATTTATAATATTCATATGAGAATGCTTTATTCAAAATGTCCCACTCACTCACATTCCACTGGGGTAAATATGGAGTAGCAAAGAGCGTAATCACGCTGATCAGGCTTTAAAACGCTTTAAAAAGAGGCCTCCCCCTCGGCCAGCTCAAATAGAACTGAGCCAATAAGCTCCCTCCCACAGTGAGTTTCCGACCCCCTCCAGATCCACGGTGGATGAGGGCCACACAAGGGCCAGAACAGAACATGTGTCAATATTTACAGTAGAGGACTGTAAACAAATGGGACGACAAACTCACCTCAAAACAATGGGTTTTTTTTTATCTCCCCAATTGGACGACAGTCTAAACACAGATTTAGTGTTATTTAAGTGTGTGAGGGTCCTGTTCTGCTACAATTAAGCCTGGGTTGTGTTTGTTTGTCTTAAGACACCCAGAAAAAGCTATTCAAGAGTCATTGCCTGCATTTCACCACCAGCATCTCTGGGAATAAAGGCGATCTTCAAACAGGGGCCATCAATCACACATTTACACACACACACACACACACACACACACACACACACACACACACACACACACAGCGGCAGGGCTGGGCCGGATTGACGGCGGGCTCTGATCCAACACCACACTGGCAAAGAGGCCCCCTGACGCCAAACCAGAACATCCTGACACGCTGGGAAAAGTAAAGGCCTGGGCCATCATCGCCGACCGACAGCCTCCTCGGTAGCACACACACAGACACACACACACACACACACACACACACACACACACACACACACACACACACACACACACACACATACACACAGCCTCTTTCGGGCACGGGACCACAGAGACTCACTGCTGACGACTGCAACTGTGAATGGGACAGGGATTTATTTTAAGGGGAAGTGTGTGTGTGTGTGTGTGTGTGTGTGTGTGTGTGTGTGTGTGTGTGTGTGTGTCATCTGAATAATCTCAATTGTTACAGATTAAATCTACAGCAGTACTACAGTACTGGACTGCCTACCATGTACTAAGGACCCAGACCAGTGCTGGGACTCCTGACTTCTTTATGTTCCGACCCTCCTCCCCACCCCCCTTATAATGCCGCTGGTGTTACGCATGTTTACACCCAAGCACAATACCAGTAGTCATAACAGTAAGA
The DNA here is from genome assembly GCF_017589495.1 of Alosa alosa. Lineage (NCBI taxonomy): Eukaryota > Metazoa > Chordata > Actinopteri > Clupeiformes > Clupeidae > Alosa > Alosa alosa. The sequence goes on along the minus strand of NC_063208.1, from coordinate 24,106,282 downwards.
CGTCCGCAACAACAACAACAACACAACAACAACAACAACACAACAACAACAACAACAACAACAACAACAACAACAACAACAACAACAACACAACCCTATAACAGAGATGGACCGTAACGCAATAAAGGTCCCTCTCTTTCCCGCGATTGATGCTCACTGCCGAGGCTTTGATGAGCATGCTCCTGGGTGTGTACGCTGGCTGGCTAATGAAAAGGCCACAAGCTCAGACACTTAATTAAAATGAGTCTGACAGCCCTGGACGCACGGAGTGCTGTGTCACTGCTGGGATATCATATTGTGAGGAGTCTGTACGTGAGTCTTACGAGAAGCTTTTAGGAACTCCCATTTCCCACTTCCACAGGGTCTGAAGTTCATCAGGGTTTTCACACAATAAAAAACTGCAACGTGTAAATTCTACACATATACTACTTTTCCTTCAAACAAACAAACACAAATACATTTCATACAAACACAAATTCAGACATAAACAGACACAAATCCAGGGCCAAACTGACTCATTCACACACACACACACACACACACACACACACACACACACACACACACACACACACAAAACAAAGGTATACTTTTATAAACTATATAGCTTAATATCATTCGAAAATCCCTGTAGAAATAATGTCTAACACTGGAAGATATAAACAAAATGCAAACACTTCAAAAAAAGAAAGAAAAAAAGAGGGAAAGGAAAGAGGAGGAGGAGGAGAAGAGAAAGACTGGAACACACAGAAGGGTAAAGTGGTGGTTACGGGACCCAGCGAGCCCAGAACGACAGGCTGCTTCCCCCCTGAGGTCAAGGCTCCGGAGAGGCCGGGCTGGGAGACGGCTTCACCAAGAGGAGAGGAGAGGAGAGGAGAGGAGGGGAGGAGAGGGAGGAGAGGAGAGGAGGAGAAGAGAGGAGAGGAGAGGAGAGAAGAGGAGAAGAGGAGAAGAGGAGAGGAGGAGAGGAGAGGAGAGGAGAGGAGAGGGAGGAGGAGAGGAGAGGAGAGGAGAGGAGAGGGGAGGAGAGGGAGAGGCCAGGCTAGGAGACAGCTTCAGCAAGGAGAGAGAAGAGGATAGAGAAAGAGGAGAGAGGATAGGTGGAGAGGGGAGGAGGAGAGGAGGTGGAGAAGGGAAGATGAGGAGAGGAGAGGAGGAGAGGAGGTGGAGAAGGGAAGATGAGGAGAGGAGAGGGGGAGAGGAGAGGAGGAGAGAGGAGAGAGGAGAGGACAGCAACATGCCCAGGGTCTTGTGGGCCGGGTCAGAGACTAGGCTGGGCTGGGCTCTGCTCCGCTCAGTTAGGTTGGATTGGGTCTGGGTGGGTCTGGACAACAACAGCAGGAAAGGATGAGTGGTGATTATATCTGTCAACAGCCAGGGGTTGCTGGGAAAGATGATGAAACATGGCAGTGTGATGAAACCTGGGACTGAGGCTGTGATGGCTGGGTCACACGATGTGTGTGTGTGTCTGGGACTGTGTGTGTGTGTGTGTGTGTGTGTGTGTGTGTGTGTGTGTGTGTGTGTGTGTGTGTGTGTGTGTGTGTGTGTGTGTGTGTGTGTGCATATCTGACACCTACTATATATATGCATGTCTATTTTGTCTGTTATCATCTCTCTCTGTGTGTGTGTGTGTGTGTGTGTGTGTGTGTGTGTGTGTGTGTGTGTGTGTGTGTGTGTGTGCGTGTGTGTTTTTGGCATTTGCACTTGTATATGTGTACACCTGGCGTGCACTCTGAAACGTACACACACACACCGAGTGAGGGTGGGGGTGGAGAGGTCAGTGAAAGCCATGGCGCGCTCGGCCCCGAGAACAAAGTGTGAGTAAACTCCAGCCTGCAGCCGCAGGCCAGGAGCACAAGTGACCTATATTTTACAGATTTTAGCATAACATTCAATTACAGTCCACTGCCTTGTCTCTAAAATAAGAGAGTGGGAGACAAAAAAACCTACAGAACACAGAGACAGTAAAGGGGAACAGACAGATGACAGAGAGAAGAGAGTGAGAGAAAGTAGAGCAGAAGTAAAAAAAAACCATGGGAGGGATGACAGGAAAGTGAAACGGAGGAGGGGGGCATGTATATTGCAGCAGAGTACAGTGGCTGGTGTTAAACTAACTGCGCACAAACCTTAAGCTTCACCCTCTGCCTGAATGCATTCTCCCTGGCACATCCTCTTCTAGCAGCACCAGACATTCCACATAAATCATTACTCTGTCTAAATAGTAAGCTCTATCCCCCAAACCTGTTGATCCCCTGTATATGATATCTTACAACAGCTAATCCGCATCTCTGACACTGATCCATCGCTGGTCCCATCCGCCAGATAGCCTACGACCTCACATGCGGAGGAATTGATGACATAAGAACACTCCATACGCCGTAAATGCGTCCAAATCCTTTGTATAGAAATTAGGCATTAGAGATCTCACGTTTTAAATATTGCTACAAGTGCTAGCCATTTTGGCAGTTTAATGAGTATTTGTTATTGTTGTTGGTTGTGTTGTTATCCATAAATACATAAGGAATAATACGTGCGTAAACGCGCACAGACCACTACCAACCCAAATATGTATTTTCCTGAATGCGCGTTACCGAATATGATTCAGTGCAGGACAATGCTTTGGGAAGGGTAGACTATCTTTCCATGAATATGTACATTTGATACACATTGTGACTCACTGTGTTCCGTTGAATTATAGAAGCCTGTGTGTCAGAGATTAAAGGGGCATCAATCTGTGTTAGTTTCACACCCTCCTAAGAAATAGAACAAATGCCTGCGCATATCAATTAGGCTTAAAGTTACATTTATTTTAGAGGGTTTATCTGAACGGGTTTTTTGTGTACACTAGCCCTCTTAAATATTCGTGCTGCGCTGTTGATGACTTCCATGCAACTGTTGCTTTTAAATGAATGGGACGGGTAGCTGAGGATATGGGGCTCGGCTAAAGCCTCACGTCCACCTGTCGCAGTGACACGAACAGTTAAACTACAGCAGTGCTTACCGTAAAGGCTTGTAAGAACTATTAGTGTAACCGAAATGGAGAAATATTTACTCCCAAATACATCATAGCCTACACAGAACTATGAATGGCAATGTAAACTTGTTTCTGCCACAAACACACATTTGTAAACAAACTCATTATCACACATTTGTTTCTGGATCTAAACTAGGCTATGTTATGGATAGCTTACTGCTAAACAGCTTTACAGTCTTAGCCAAGAGCTAAACAAACTACCTTTTCTTCTGATGACGACAGAATATCATGACAGTATTATGGACACACACAACACAGAATGTCATCATAGCCTACCTTGTGCGGGGCTTTTAGAAGTCGGTGGACACCGGCAATTTGGTTGATGAGGGGGATGTCTTCCCTAAAAGTGTATTGCGGTGGTCTTGTCGGCTCTGGGAAATTTGTACTGTTAAATGGATCGGTGTCATCTAAAAACTGAACCCTGCAAACTAACGAGGCCATGATGTATCCATGCAAGTAGCACCGAAGTGGGGGTAACCCGGTTTAATGATTAAATCCGTCGCTTAGTGCTCCCCTCTTCTGTAACAACAACAAAACCAGCAGGTTGTCCCGGCGACGGCTGCAGCGCCTCACTACTCGAACTACTCCTGTTCAAATGTATCCTCCTCTACAGCCAGTTGCAAATGTCACGATGGATCCGACGGCCGTTTATTATGGCACTGGATCAATTGCGACCAAATATGCCCTCGTCCTCCGCTCTGACTGAGCGGTTCTAGGGGGACCGACCTTGCTGCTCACTGCGACGCTACTTCGAGAAAGGCAGGTGTCCAATGACAGCGGCGGCAGTAAGGTGCTAGGGAAACCTATAGCCGGGACAGCCGGTCCTTCTTGGCGTCTGACGGTAAACCAGACACCCCCTCCTCACCCAACGGCTTAAACGCTTTGGCATAATCTACGGCGTAGAGATGCAAGCGAGTTGCAAGGCAAACAGCGACATCACGTGGTGCACTGGTGCCCAAATTGATTGTATCTGTGCCTGAATGTATGCCACTCAAACTCAATTGTTATCTTGCTTTCATATTTTTGCCGTCAAGATGATTAAATGTTATTATTTAAATTGCCGTTTGAGGTTCCTTCATTCTGTTTGATGTTAAAAGGTGGTATTTGTAACAGAGAAAACAGTGGAGAACATTATCCTTCTTGACTGATTTTTCACTAGTTTCCCATTTGGCTAGGGTCAGTGTCACTACTGGTACTGAAATTTTAGAGGTGGATAAACTGCGTTTACTTGTGTTTAGCCTCCACTACACCCCTGAATGCAGTCCATTGCCAGAAGGATTGCTGTGTCTCCCAGCGCAGTCTCAAGAGCATAGAGGAGATTCCAGGAGACAGGCAGGGTCTAGGAGAGCTGGGCAGGGTGGTAGAAGGTCCTTAACTCAGCAGCAGGACCAGTATCTGCTCCTTTGTGCAAGGAGGAACAGTAGGAGCCCTGCCAGAGCCCTACAAAATGACCTCCAGCAGGCCGAATGTGTGAATGGTGTGAATGTCTCTGACCACACTCTGACCTCCTCTTCATGAGGATGGCCTGAGGGCCAAATGGCCTCTAAAGGGACCTGTGCTCACTGCCCAGCACTGTGGAGCTCAATTGGCATTTGCCATAGAATACAAAATTGGCAGGTTCGCCACTGGTGCCCTGTGCTTTTTTTACAGATGAGAGCAGGTTCACCCTGAGCACATGAAGATGTGGTGGAGAACATTATGCTGCCTGCAACATCATTTACCCCCCTGAACATCATTCAGCATGACCGGTGTGGTGGTGGGCCAGGGTATTGTCTGGGGAGGCATATCCTTGAAAGGACGCACAGACCTCAAGACAACGGCATTCCTCACTTCTTCACTGCTCTTAGGTATCGGGAAGAAATCTTCAGACCCATTGTCTGACCCTGTACTGGTGCAGTGGGTCCTGGGTTCCTCCTGGTGCACAACAATGGCCGGCCACTAGAGGGAGAGTGTGCAGGCAGTTCCTGGAGGATGAAGGAATTGATTGACTGTCCCACACTCCCCTGACTTAAATCCAATTGAACACCTCTAGGGCATTATGTTTTGGTCCATCCAACACCGCCAGGTTGCACAGCGATGGCCGTGTCCACATCTGGGAGCAGATCCCCAGGACATCATCTGCCGTCTCAGTAGGAGCCTGCCCTGATGCCATCAAACACGTTTGGGCCATACAAACTACTGAGTACCATTATGAGTTGCTGCAATGAAATTTAGGCAAAACTAGCCTGCCACATTTTTTTTACTTTGATTTTAGTGGGTCTTTGAATTCAGTCCTCTATAGATTGGTTATTTTCATCCCCCAAAAAAACAATGTGACATCCTTTCATTCCACATTACCCATGCAGTCCATATCAGTATAGATATTCAGCATGATGTTTTTTCCCCATTGAGATCTGGGGGTATTCCAAGTATGTGGTTTAGTGACAAACCTGGGTAAGTTAACTCAGAGTAAGTGGTAAAACCTAATAGAAGAGCTGTATGGCTTCATTCTTCTAACAAAACAACACACTTGTTATAGGAGGTTTACCATTTACTCTAAGTTAACTTATCCAGGTTTGTCACTAAACCACGTACTTGGAATACACCCCTTTCATCCCGATGTGCATCAAAGTGATCCTTTCAATTTTTGAGTAGTGTATAAGAGTTAAGGTTTGCTCAGGAAGAGAAAAGTGTAGAATATTAATTTATTGACAATGTAGGTAGTTACTTCCATCAACCAAAATAGAGAATAATTGCCTTATTCTCTTACACATGGCAGCCATATTGGAATCTACAGTACCCTCCAGAATTATTGGCACCTCTGCTAAAGTTGACTAAAAAGAGGAATATAAAATCATCTTTTGGAAATTGATCTTAATGCCTTAAATAAAAAATGAGGAAATATCCAACATCCACATCCATTTTTTTTTGTGAATGAATAATGTATCAATCATAAATAAATAAATAAATACATAAATAAATGTTCTTCCTTAAAATACAGGGGTCATAAGTATTGGCACCCCATGTTAAATTCCCATAGAGGCAGGCAGATTTTCATTTTTAAAGGCCAGTTATTTTATGGATCCAGGATACTATGCACCCTGATAAAGTTCCCTTGGCCTTTGGAATTAAAATAGCCCCACATCATCACATACCCTTCCCCATACCTAGAGATTGGCATATTTCAGTTAGCCTATTAGCTGGTTTGATTTGCATTGAGCTCAATGAGCATAAAAATGATTTCCAAATGATGATTTTATATTCTTCTTTTTAGTCAACTTTAGCAGAGGTGCAAATAATTGTGGAGGGTACTGTAAATAATAATAATAATAATAATAATAAGCTTTATTTGTATAGCACCTTTCATGCACAGAATGCAGCTCAAAGTTCTTTACATTTGAAGCATTTAACACAATAATAAAGATAAAAGAATGAGAAGAAAAAAGAAAAGTTGTAATAATACAAACAAACAAACAAACCAACAAATCAGTGAATAAAACGTCAGAGATTTAGACTTAAGTAAAAATGAGATTTATCAAGAGATAGATACGACAACGGTACATACAATTACAACAATTAATGTAGTGAAAATAGGAAGACCCTGTAAATAGCAGCATTAAAAAGCATTAGTAAAATGTGAAGTCTAGATGGTGGCCATTTGGGGGCACTATACTGTATGTGCTGGGGTCTTTTGATCACTAGGGGTAGTAGTATAACTGTGCCAAGTTTTGTGCTTTCTGCAAAAAGTGAACGACTCTGCTGCTTAGCCGCTGTACTAATATACACACTAGAAGACAGTGAAGAACCATAGATAGATAAATAAATAAGGATACTCTGTTGCCAATGTTAGTTGATTACAATTCAGTTAGTGTACTTGCAAGCACATCTAGCTGGCTACTTCTGGCGTAAGCATTTACAACAGAATCCCAACAAAACTGGCACGTTCATAGACGGCTACACTCTTTGAAAAGTTATGCAAAATTCACATTCTGTAGGGCTTGTCATCTCATGCCCATAAAAACATAATCTGAAAGAGAAAAACTTTTTTATCAGAAGGTTTTTATCGGGATTATTATTTCATGATCAGCTTTGTTGTCATTTTCATCACAGAGAAACACTGTCCACACCACAGAACCACTCATGGCTTGGAAGTCCTTTGGGGAGAGTTAAGCTATTTTTTATATTTTGAATGCATCTGATAATAAATCTACTTCTGAGTCAACAGGATCGTTGAACCTTTGACCCACAGACAGTATGAATGAGCATCAACCAGCATGTACTCCCATCTGTTAATACAGCTGCAAGCCTATAAACCCACATTAGCATGTTATCAAATATGTCACAACTGTATCCTAAAGATACAGAATCAGCTGTGCATCTTCTTCATCTGGCTAAAATTCATACCAGAATGTCTGTTTACTAACAGTGTTATGTGAGGGTATGAACAGTAGGTGTTTGTGTATTTTCTCTCTCTCTCTCTGTCTCTCCCTCTGTGTGTATTCCCCTGTTCTCTCTCTCTCTCTTTCTCCCTCTGTATGTGTGCATGTGTTGGGCTTGCTCTCTCTGTTGCAGAGTCTTATCTCCTCAGTGCCGCATCTCTCTGTGACAGAGATGCTAGGGGTCATCAGTAAACACGACAAGAAGACAGGACCCACAACAATACCATTATGATTGGACAGGAATGCGTTGTCAACATGTTTTGCCGTAACCATATTTAACCGTAACAGAGGCTGCATTTGTCTATGCTATCTGTAACAAGTAACAATAACAAAGCATGATTGGGAGACTGGGTTTAATGCGTAACTAAGAGACAAGCACAAGTGCTGATTGTGTCCTGGGCGGAAACCTGTCCTCAAGTTTAAGTTAGTATCATAAACTGCTGTGTCATGACACCACAATTCTTACTGCAATCAAGGCTTATTGACGTTATAAAGAGTGCAATAAAGACTATCATCATAGTTGTGACATTTGTGTCAATGTTTTGTAAAGAGAGGATTACAGTTATGTAGCCTATAGGCCTGGGTTGAGATAAGGAGAGATAAAACTAAAATTGGAGTGTTTGATCGCCTTATCCTTTCATACTGTCTCAAGAAGCTCAGTGTCATGGCAACCTGACTTGTGTTGCTGTTATTGTCTTCCAGTTGGTCAGTAGGACATGAGCAAACCCTATGGTAAATTTTGGATTAAGAAAAAAAACATGTTTCTTTTCAGGAGAGGATTGATGGTGGAAGATCCACAGGAAGTTAGTGACTCATTAGTTTTATCAAGGTCATCATATCACAGCATTTTCACAGTATGGATCTCAGGGGGAACACATCAACCAACACATGTAACAAAAGTGTACTCCGAGCACTGTGAGGCCCATTCAGCTTTGTTGCAACACACAGGCTATAAATAACATGTTTCGTTAGAGCAACTAGTCGACATTTTTCCCCCTCTAATCTGTGTAGCTGATTTGTACCTGTATTTGCAGGTGTGGCGCGGGTCCTCCACATACCCATGGCCAATAAAACAGCCAGTGGTGGAGCATGTTCTGTACATGTTCAATGAGGATTCTTCCCTGAGGCTGAAATCTCATTGCCTGCCTTGGATGCTGCAAACCCTATCAATACGCTACTGCACCTCTGGATTTTCTGCATTAGGTAAGGGGATTTTGTTTTATTATTCTAATTATAAGTTGAGCACACACTAGCATTTCACTGATATTAGATAAGGCTTAATTTTATAGTTGAATGACAATCGCTTCATGTGGCGTGACACAGTTGACACTGTCATAATCATTTATATGGCATGACAAAAGAGGTCACATTAAGTTATAGATATGCTAAACTGTACACAACATAAAGCCTTTTAAAATATATGATATTTGAACAAAATCAATGACACTTAATCCTTATTTTATGATTATATTATTTAGTTTTTCATCATAATTTAATTTCTCATCAGATTTCCTTTCAGTTAAAGCATTATGGATTTTTTGCCATCAGTGTATGAATCACAAGACTGACATAGGCTGTTTGTATATCATCCCATCTTCCATGTGTCCAGGTGTAAAATGTTTACTCTTTTTATTTTTCCTACTGGACTTTTTCTGTGACACAGTCCTCTTTCTTTACTTGCAGAAGAATATGGGGGATAAAACACAGACATCAATAATTTTAGAATGATTATGCAGACTTTGACAGCCTGTGCTTTGGGTTTTTTTTTTTGTGCCTGTGTTCTTTTTAATTAGTCCTTTTCGTCATGAATCACAGATTCAAAGAAACAAAGAACAAATCTAAAGAACACTAGTTCAATCTCCACAGTTTGCTGTGGTATTTAATGATTATCTTACAGTCGGAATTTCAAATTCTTACAATAACTATAACTAACTTTTGCTTGTTGAATGTCCTTGAATGATCTACTTAAAATATACAATGTCCATGGAACTGCATAATCAGGTAGCAATAATTTGGATTCTTTGGAAGTTCTACACATTGTCTTCCCATGGAGTGTGATGTTTTATTTTTAAAAATCAATATCACAACACACCTGACATCCAAACTGCATAAACATACTGTAGATCATGAGAGAATACTGTGACTTTGGACTTACAAACGGGATTATTGTTAACTTGGTTGTTCTTTTAATCATCAATTAGCAATATTGTCTACCAAATTGTCACCTAAATGTAGCTGTCAGTGGTTTACCGTGTTTCCATTACTGAGGTGGTGATGCTGGCGTTGGCTTTCTTGCACTGTTCCTCTTTCACATACTGAACTCAATCTGCTATTTGCCTGTCTTGTCCTTCACTTGTAAATTGCTTGAGCATCTGCCATCTGATTAAATGTACTGTAAGTGGGTAATTTAATGAAATCTAATCATAATCATAGTTTCTCAGTATCCAACTGTAGCAGATGCAGCAGATAAGAGCCCTTTGTCTAGGTGTCTCCCACCTGAATGCTGGGGCCAGGTCATAGAGGCTGTCAATCATTTTCCAGTGGTCATGGCCACAGCCACCTGCTAAGCAGAGCAGCTGTCAACTCTTAGCCATGTACCACCTGCAGTGCTGACGTTTACTGAGGTCTAACACAAGAAGACCTAACCAGCTGTTTTACCTCCTATTCTCCCAGACTTGAGGACCGTATAGGCTACTGCCATGAAGCTGAAGCTGCCCAACCCGGGTCTGGATGACCGGATCCCATCCCATGCCCACCTGGAGAAGCTGGAGGTGGAGGAGGTGGACAGCAGACCCAAGTGGGACAATAAAACCCAGTACATGCTCACCTGCGTGGGGTTCTGTGTCGGGCTCGGAAACGTCTGGCGCTTCCCCTACCTGTGCCAGAGCCATGGAGGAGGTGAGACTATATTGATAACTGACACATGTATCCATGAATATGGATTAATCTACTCATACTGCAAATACTGAGTCTGTTAATTAGTGTAGTCCTGGAGGACATAAGACTTGAAACGTGAAGCTGGTTGCATAAGATGTCAGTCTTGTAGTGGCATTGTGGCATTCATGTTTCATAATTGTAAAATTATATTTTGGAAATTCTTCCATGGATTGAATTAGTTTATAATGCAGAGATATATGGCATATAGTGCTGTATTTGTGAAATATAACTAGGTTTATCTACCATTAAGCCATGCATAATACAAAAAAGCAACTTATAGGTAAAAAACCTTCATACAGGTGCACACACACACAATGTTCCACTCATTACCTTCATAAAAGTGTAAAGCCAACATGCACTAATGTGAACCATAAAAATGAAAATGCACCATCAGGACAGAAGCAGCTACTTTGGGAGATAAATGTTAAAACAGTACCGGCTGTAAAGGACACAGCAACTGCTGCTGTATCATTTTTTCTGCACATTAGTGGGTATGCAGAAAGCAATTAAACCGTCAACATACGGGCTCAAGCCTAGTAAACATTATACAAGCGCTTGCCTTGCTTTCTGAATCATCTCTTCAAGGTAAATGAGAGAGGAGTAGCAGGGAAAGAGTGCTCAGACATTCTGTCCTTATCTGAGTTCTTTTATGGACAGAACATAGTTCTATAGTTGCAAGTAATTGTAACTGTAGGTGTACTGTAGTAATTGTAACTGTAGGTTTAGTACAAAGACAAAATGCATGTGTGGACATTTAGTGGACACTGTGGACAGACGAGTTGTTTTTAAGGAGACAGTATTCAGGCCAGGTGGTGAGGACCACTAAGGGAAAGTATACAGGCAAACAGGATTCATGTTTATTTGTTGTTACACCTCATTATACTGTATGTGTGTAAAAAAGTAAAAGGAGCAAAAACGTTATTTCTGCTCCTCTTGCAGCAATAGACAAATAAGAGTATTAGCACTACTGTATGTAAGCAATGATGTGCCAACTTCGTCTGAAAAAGTGATGAGTGTGTGTGTGTGTGTGTGTGTGAGAGAGAGAGAGCAAGACAAAGAGAGAGAGAGAGAGAGATCACATTTACTCATGCATGACACAGATTGAAAGTCCCTAACTTGAGGTAAGTGCAACAAAAATTATACCCCTGATCTGATTTCTAGTCACGTTTTTTCTGGGGTCACTGATCACCCAAGTCAAATGAGAGAAAATAGGCTTATAATTAATCAGAGGTGACGTATCTCTGAGTGACACTCAGGTCCTGCCAAGAACACGGCAAAGATTACAGCAGGGCCAAATTAATAATTCTACCAAGAGAAGACAGCACCTGATGCTGCATGTAGTAACAAATTAAAGTAGAAAAGAATGAAATGTTTGATGGAGTAGGATCATGCAATCAAAAAGTGTAAAATTGTAAAACGTAGAAAGTATGCTGGAAAAATGAAGTAAAACAATGTCATAAAACGTCACAGCTATTATGAGCGCTCATGTAACCATACGTGTGATCTGTTTACTAATCATTGTGTAAGATCCATCACTCTCCAGTCTTCACCTGTGGGGCCGCACTGATCACCATCTAAGTCATAGCGCTGTGGTAACAATCAGATTACTGCTGCCACCTGGTGGACATTGGGAATATTGCTAGAATTTCACAAGGACCCTCAACTAAGATGCAATCAGTTAGCCTGGCGGGCCATCCTATATCATTGAAATGTATAGTCTGGAATCGAACCATTCACCTCGCTTAATCCAAGGGGCGGGCAGAGAATTGTCTTTCAAACTGCCTAGGCATGCAATAGGCCAGCGGCTTCGACCATATCCATTATCCGATTCGGCAAAGCGGCAAATACATCCTTCTTCGAAAGGAATGACTTAAGTGCATTGTGTAGCTCAACTTTCAAAGAAAAGCACAAGTCCAACTCCTCCAAAGTCGACACCAATGCCGACTTCAATCATTAAGTAATCAACCACTTCAAACAACCGCTCTTTGTTAGCCATAGCCACCTTCCTTGTTGTTCACCGTCGCAGGACTGTCGTTATCCTGTTAAGCCCGCCTTACGACTCTCTAACAAAATAGAGCGCTGTGATTGGATGACGTCCACGGCATCAGCCAATAGAAATCCCTATGGTTTGATACTAGACGTACAGGCTGAGCAAATTAATTTGCCGCCGCTAGGGTGCGTCTAGATTTCTAGGCTAGCAATCAGTAGCCTAAGCAATACTTTGAAATCCGATATCTTGATTAGCAAACAATACACAACAATATAACATGTATATTCAAATACCAGATTAAGAGAGATTATCATATCAAAACATAGGTAAACATAAAACATAATAATTTGAATTCAGTCTAACATGATCCCACAAAAATAGCTTATCCTTCCCCTGCATTTAGTCTGTTTCTTCTGCTCTCATGCTGGTATTTCCAACCCCATTATCTCAGGTGTCTGTTTTGAACCTATCCAGCTGTTTATCAGTACTGATACTCAGCCGTAAACACTGACAGATGGACTTTAGGCCTAAAGTACCTTAGCAGTTTTCAGCAAAGAGAGGCCTGATAAGGCATTTGCCAGGTGGAGGGTAACATTCAGCTGCCTTGCTGATAACAAGCTATTTTTGAGTGATATAGCGATGCTTATCAGGTCCTGATGCACGAGATCACTGCCCTCTTACACATGTCCTTCCCTTTTTCCCCTCATAACATTTACACCACTTATCATTATGTATGTTATGCCACAGATACAAACAAAACAACATAATAACAAATAGAAATATAACAGCAAGCGGTGATTTACGGGGTCCTAGCAAAACGAACATGAGGTAGCATAGCTTTTTAGTTTTACATATGCTTTGATTGTTTGGGCCCAATTGTTCAAAAGAAACTTGATCGGATTTCGGTTATCGGATTTCAGTTACCGGATTTCGGCTATCGGATTGGATCAAATCTTGAAAATGGCTTGTTCAAAGGGAAACAAGGATCCTGAAATTGGATTAGATCACATAATCTATTCTTGGTTTTGATCTGGATCTAACTTTTCCATTGAAACTAGCCATTTATGATAGATTACACACTCGACATTCTGAAATGTCCTGCACGATCAAGGCCAAATTAAGTTATCACGCAGCCACTGTGTCAGCACAGCAGCATGAGTGCTGACGGTGACTGTGCGTTTCTGATGTCAGATTATTGTGTAGGCTAGCCTACTAGACTGTTCTCATGTTGCAGCGCTTTACTTATATGAAGTAGCATTAATCAATATGAAGGGCAGAGGGGGATAAATGTTGTCCCCACCGGGGATAAAAATAATTTAGCAGAGGTAGGGATAGGAAAACCAGAGGGGGGGAAATCCTCACCATCCCCCCCTACAAATTGCACCCTGGTGCTAAGCTCCACAACCTAATAGTATTCTAACAATACCCTATTCTAGTGTGCTAACCTCCACAACCCAACAGTATTCTAACAATACTCTATTCTACAGGACTATGCATTTGTCATGGATAAGATGAAGGGTCTGATAATGGAAGGCAGTGTTTCCCACAGAATGGAATTGTATTTGTGGTGGTAGGTGAAGGGGGGTGGGGGTGGGTTCTGTGTTGGAGTCAATAAGATGAACAGCCTATAATTATGCAATTATACTTGCCTTGCACGACAAGTCCAGACAAGTAGCTGTAACGTTATAGTGTGCTAACTTCGACAACCCAACAGTATTCTTAACAGTATTCTATTCTAGTCTGCTAACCTCCACAACCCAACTGAAGGAACTGTAGGGGGCGATGTGGGTCGAGGTAGAGTGAGTGTGTGGCGAGCAGGCAGAGCCTCGGTCAGAAGGCTCAATGGCATGGAGTGATGACACGGAGATGGCAGGTTTCGGTGCAACACAAGTGAATTTTATTTGAGTTTCAATTCATCTGTTCTTTTGTTCTTTACTTGTATGTGTGCTGCATCAAAGAGGAAACAAACAGAAAATGGAGTAATCAGTGAAATGGGGTAAATCAGTACAGATCCCAACTCACAAACAAACCAATTGACATTTGAACAATAAACTGAAATCATATGGCTATATAAGGTACAATTAAACAATACTTTACATCCCAAGTCAACCAACATCACCTAATCATCTCTCACATGGGACTCCAACACACCAAACCAACAAACAAAGACCTTAACTTTACACATGATGGCAGAGCTACTCTACAAACTGATAAACATCACAAAAGTCATAGTGAGGGTCATTAAAGTGATGACTTACGTTAACTCAAAGACGCACACAGAGCAGGACACACTGGAGTGCTGGGTTGAGATGAACAAAAGAGTGAACAGAGGGCGAGCAAACAATTTATCCTGGTCTGAGCCCCTGCTCTGGAGCTACAGGGTTTCCCAGCAGGTAAACTGGATGTGGTTAGGTGGCAGAGCCAAACAATCCTGCAATTTCTCCACAGCACTTTCACCTCAAACCCTCCTTACACCAGAGACTTTCTAATGTGGAGACACAGCACTCAAAAAATACTCTATAGAAATGCATGGGGCTAGTTTGTCACGCCAATATGGCCGTTGTCTACACATATCCCACCCCTTCCTTGGCAAAACGTCGACATGCGAATACATTGAGCCAATCATGTGGTGTGATGTGAATACATTGAGCCAATCATATGGTGTGTTGTGAAGACATTGTGCCAATCATGTGTTGTGATCTTGCCGCTGGAGCAAGATTGGTGTCGTGAAGCCTTGCGCACGCACATTTCTGCCGAAATGGATGCCCGACGAGTGCCCAAAAATCGTTGTCAAATGACCGCCGAGTGGGACTTGCCTAAAAGGACAGATTTTAGAAAGATTTGCAAAGATTTGGAAAAGATTTTTGAAAGACTACAGTCTCAGACCCTCTCACATCTAAAGACAAGTAGTAGAGTTTTAAGTCACAGACTATGATTTTGCAATGACTAGGGATCTTGCAGGGTCACTATTTACAAGACTGCAACATGATTCCTTTAAATCATTACCCATCGTGCAATAGATAAACAGGAACTGAAAATTATAGCCTACTAAACTCAAAGTCGTATTTTCTTTATATCCCACTGAGCCACTAACAATCATACACATTGGGCAGTCACATTCACATGGTGAAAATGTGTGTTGGTAAACACACAAGAAAAACTCCAAGCATACATTTGACAATAAAATGAAGGGCTTTCCTGAAAGAGTACACCTGAAATCTTTTTGAAATTCTGGGGCAATTAGACATTTGGAGAGAAGAACACTAATGGATGAACTATAAATATGATAGACTTAATGATGAAGGAAAAATAGTAAACAAAGAAGTTCCCCTAAATGATAGATAGAGATAGATAGATACTTTATTGATCCCCAGGGGAAATTCAAGGTCTCAGCAGCATACAGACAACACAAACACATTCTCTAACAGCAGAAAGAGTAATTAAAGTAATAATATAAAAACACAACTAAGCAATAAGGACAGTAGAAGATAAAGAATATGCTAAATATACTAAAATACAAATTATACTAACTAAACTTAAATACAATATATAAAAATATACTAAAATACAAATTACAAAAATACAAATTATACTAACTAACACTTAATCTAAATCAATTCTAAAAACAGTATCCACATAGTGGTGATTAATCAATCAGAGGCGCTTGCAATGACTGAGGCAGGGACTGAGCCTGTGATTCTCTGTGCATAGTAAGGTATGGTAAGGTGCTCTAAGGTGCTCTGTGTGAATGAGTGTCATGGTGGTAGTGCAATGGTGATAGTGGTCATGGTGATAGTGCAAGTGAGTAAGTCCAACAGTGCAACAATGCAGAAATAAAGTAAAGTCTATATATCTATATATTTAACTATTTAAAAAAAGTGTGGCCACAGTTTGGCTGTGGCATGGAGGGGGGGGGGGTTATGCATATGTGCTAATGTGCTAATATAGCACGCAAACAGTGAGGCATAAAGACAGTGGTAAAAGTGGCTAGTGGACAGACAGTACCAAACATGGAGGGGGTGAAGAGGCAGACAGACTATGCAGAGAAGTCTATCTCTCCTCTTCCCTTAAGTGAGGCATTGAACAGTTCAATGGCCCCTGGGACAAATGACTTTCTCAGTCTGTCAGTTGTGCAAGGCAGTGAGCGAAGTCTCCAGCTCACTCATTGTCCAAGATGTTGATCAGTTTGTTCAGGGTCCTTTTGTCAGATATTGAAGTGATGCACTCCAGTTCAGCTCCCACTACAGAGCCAGCTTTCCTTACCAGCCTGTCAATTCGCCCCGCATCCTTCTTACTTGTGCTTCCTCCCCAACATACTACTGCATAGAAGAGGACGCTGGCAACAACAGACTGGTAGAACATCCTGAGGAGCTTACTGCACACATTACAGGGCCGCAGCCTCCTCAGGAAGTACAGCCTGCTCTGCCCTTTCTTGTAGAGTGCATCAGTGTTGGCTGACCAGTCCAGGTGGAGACTCAGATACTTGTAGGTGCTAACCACCTCCACATTGACCCCATCAATGTGGACTGGTAGCAGAGTGGGCTTAGACCTGCGGAAATCCACCACCATCTCCTTGGTCTTTGAAGTGTTAAGTTGAAGATGATTGAGTTTGCACCATTGCACAAAGTCCTCCACCAGGCTCCTGTACTCCTCCTCTTGCCCGTTCCTGATACACCCCACAATTGCAGTATCATCAGAAAACTTCTGCATGTGGCATGACTCGGTGTTGTAGCAGAAGTCAGATGTGTACAGGGTGAACAGGACTGGAGATAGCACAGTTCCCTGTGGCGCTCCGGTGCTGCAGATCACAGTGTCAGAGAGACAGTTCTTCAGTCTGATGAACTGTGGTCGCTCGGTCGGGTAATCTGTAATCCAGGTTACCAGGTGAGCGTCCACACCCATCTGCAAGAGCTTGGCTCCCAATCTGAGGGGCTGGATGGTGTTAAAAGCACTTGAGAAATCAAAGAACATGATTCTCACAGCACTTTTCCCCTTGTCTAGGTGGGAATGTGTCCTGTGTAGAAGATAAGTGATGGCATCGTCCACGCCCACTTTCTCCTGGTATGCAAACTGTAACGGGTCTAGTGCATGGCGTACCTGGGGTCTGAGCATGCCTAAGACCAATCGCTCCATTGTCTTCATCACATGTGATGTAAGAGCGACAGGTCTGTAGTCATTAAGCTCACTAGGGTGTGGCTTCTTAGGGATAGGGGTAAGACATGATGTCTTCCACAGTGTTGGAACTTGTCCAAGGCGTAGGCTCAAATTGAAGATGTGCTTCAGTGGCTCCCCCAGTTCAGCAGCACAGGCCTTGAGTAGCCTTGGACACAGTCTGTCAGGCCCCGCTGCTTTATTGCTGCGCAATTTCTTAAGTTGGACTGTCACTTGATCTGTTGTAATGGTGAGGGGTGTAAGGGGAGGGGAGGGGGAGGGGTGCATCTGGGATCTGTGTGTCTGTTGGCTGTTGACTGAAGTCGTTGTCACCTCATTGTTCGTGATCGCCATGTGGAGGAGGGGTGCAAAATCCAGTGATGGTGGGGGTACGATAGCCTGTGATGATGGAGGTGAGTGTTGCGCTGGTCAGAGTGTCTCGGCATTCTGATTCTTGGCAACTAATGTCTGTGTATGTTGATTGCCTGATGTCATTCAGGTGCTGTTCAATGGTGTGAATCTTCAATAACCAATAGTATTCAAGCTAGAGCCTAAGGGCCTGTCCACACGGAGACGCTTTTTAGGTTAAACGCAGAGGTTTTGCTTCGTCTTGGCCGAGCGTCCAAACGAATCCTGTAAACGCACTGCCCGAAACCGCACTTTTCTGAAACCTGGTCCCAGAGTGGAGAAATCTGAAACCGTAGCCCGTTTGAGTTTGTTTAGACAGCAAAACCGCACATCCTGCTTGTGTATCGATGATGTCATCGCCACACCTCAGCTGCCCTGGACTTGCACTTATAGTATTGCCTAACAATACTAGTTTTCATACATGACATTACCTACGATTACACTCCGTTAAGATAAATATCACAACAGATGCTGCGCAGCGCCGATAGCTTATGACTTGGTGGACTGAACACTGTTTTTCCCGGTGTTTTTTTATCCATTCTAGCTACTGTCAGTGACGCGAGAGAACTTAAGTTATTAGGAAAGTGCGGTGTAAGTTTAGGCTACATTAATTTGTGCGTAGTGCCAGTGTCATTCATTTATTTTACATGTCTTACAACATATATACATGCATTCACAGTCGAGTGAAATCAGATATAAGCACACAAAGATGCTTAGAACTCACGTTAAGCCGATGGTAGCACACTGAATGCGAATGCACGATTTGATGCAGGCAAAAGTATTGACTGTTACTAACGAAGGTTGTATAGCAATATTATAAATGTGGCGACAGAATAGCCTAGAACTTGGGTAAGCCTTGCGTTTAGTAGCCTAATTGCAGTGATAGCCAAAACTAATGTGAATTACGGACTATCCTACAGCCAAAGAAAGTAAAGGTGATTAGTAGGCCTACCTGCGTTAGCCAAATAAAGGACGGGACTGCACCCTTCACAAACCGTAAAATAAAGTTGATTAGTTTTACAGTTGGCTACAGTTGACAGTTCACCATCAGTCCACACAAACAATTCTGGTTTCCTTGCACTAGCCATTTCGCTGTAGCCTATTCTGTCTGTTTTTAAAGCGCAAGTTTTGCAAGTTTTGGTGAATTTCTGTAAAGACACAGTGCCACCTATAGGCCTGGGAGATGAAGTAATGTGTTGAGTCGTGTTGAGATGGATCCGTTTGGACGCAAATATTCTTGATACGGTTCCAGGGAAGACGGAGGGAAAAAAGATCGGTTTGGTACGTGTGGACTAGGCCTAAAGCACTACTGGGAATTTGAACTCTCAACGTAACAAACAGCACTAGGCATTATCCCACTGAGCCACTGACAATCCTACATATTTGGCAGTCACATTCACATGGTGAAAATGTGTGTTGGCAAACACACAACATCAAGAAAATTCCTAGCATACATTTGACAATAGAATTAAGGGCTTTATAAAAAAGAGTACAGATCTGAAAATGTGCACTGTTAATGGTATCCACATAATGATGGTTGTATGGTTGTTCTCCAAGGAAAAAAAATGTACTCATATAGGAATATAGGTGATATAGGAGAAATGGGCTGAGTGGTCGAACTTTATTGGTCTATATTTCTGAAATGGAACAACATATCCAAATTATTTTGATAACTTTTGTGAGGCTTTGTCTAAACATTGTCTGTGAGAATTTTGGTGAAGATTTGATCATTTTGAAACTTTTTATGATGTTTTGATGTTTATGATGTATGGCTTTTCTCTGAAATTGTGGCAAAGTAAACATTTTTAGAGCATAAGACCAGGGTGAAAAAGATGCATCTAAATGTAGAGATTAATATGATGAAAGAATGTTGAGTCTAGGTCAATCTGGTAAGGAGAAATAAGCATTTTTGACAAGAGCGCCACCTTTGGGTGCAGTACCCAAATTTTGGGTTGTATTGATGTGATGTGATGTGTATTGGGATCCCTCTACAATTTAACATTTTAGCACTTACTTGAATTTCACCCCTGACGGTAAGATAATTGTCTCACCTCCCGGGCCCTCACATCTGTGTTCTCAGGTGCTTTCATGATCCCCTTCCTTATCCTGCTGGTTCTGGAGGGCATCCCTCTGCTGCACCTGGAGTTTGCCATCGGCCAGAGGCTCAGGAGTGGCAGCGTGGGTGTGTGGGGGGCCATCCATCCATGCCTGGCTGGCGTTGGTGCGTTCACTCACCTGGGCGAGACTCACATACATCACTTGGCCTTTAACTCTCATAAAGTTATTAAAGGGCTGGATGAGTCACACAAAGTACAGTACAGATGGGAATTCTGGCTTGTTTTGAGCCAGATCTTTTGGCCCAGCTAAACAGTAAGAGCAGTAAAAAGGCACCTGGCCATGATCATGTGACATACTGTACATATCAGGGTCTGTATTCACAAAAATCTTGCAGCTTAAAGCAGCTCCTAAAAGCTATTTAGGAGCTTCTTTTAACCTTAAGATTCATTGTTGATATGGGCCCTGATGGGTGACACTTTCTAGCATTAGTGACACAACAGACATGACTGTGATATTGATATTGTAAGCAAATCACTGAAAATGGGTGCTGTTAGCATTTGTTCATGTTTGGTTGTCTCACAGGGGTTGCCTCCATGATGGTTTCCTTCATGGTCGGCATGTACTACAACACCATCATCGCCTGGGTCATGTGGTACTTCTTCAACTCCTTTCAGGATCCCCTGCCTTGGAGTCAATGTCCACTCAATGAAAACATGACAGGTACACTCACAAATGTACCCACAAATAATTGGTTCTTCAGAGTGACACCATAGATTAGAACATTTTGTAGTGCTTCAAAGAACCTTCAAGACTATAGTTCTTTAAAGAACCATTTAAGAAAAGGCAAACGGGTGTGAAAATAGTCTTTCTGAAGAACCATTTCCAATGTGAAGAACCTTTCACTTGGTTCAACACAAAGTCTAATGAAGTGAAATTATGAAACCAAGTCTTATCATGTCATCAGTTATCAAGCTGAGACCTTTGACTATAGAGACCAATAGCTAGTGTCGCCCCCCTTCAGGTGTGGTGTCAGAGTGCGCTGGCAGCTCCTCAGTTGATTACTTCTGGTACAGAGAGACCCTGAACACATCTGCAAGCATTGAGGACTCTGGAGGCCTGCAGTGGTGGATCGTCCTCAGCCTGGTCTGCGCCTGGGCCGTCCTCTATGTCTGCTGCATAAGAGGCATTGAGACCACGGGAAAGGTCAGGTGCACCATCAGCAGCAGCAACATTCATCATGATTGTGTTATGTAATGTTTATGAT
This sequence comes from Alosa alosa, assembly GCF_017589495.1. Lineage (NCBI taxonomy): Eukaryota > Metazoa > Chordata > Actinopteri > Clupeiformes > Clupeidae > Alosa > Alosa alosa. The sequence continues at coordinate 24,085,022 of NC_063208.1, read as the reverse complement.
CATGTAGACTAATTCAGTTGTTCACTATTTAAAAAAAAATGATTTGACTGCCAAAAGTTCAATCCACACAAATTCTCATTCCACAACAGATACAGCCTCATAGTATATTACAATCTGTCAGAAGCATCTATAATAATAATAATAATAATAATAATAATAATAATAATAATAATAAAGCTTTATTTGTATAGCACCTTTCATACACAGAATGCAGCTCAAAGTGCTTTACATTTGAAGCATGTAACACAATAATAGTCAGTCAGTCATTATCAATCACTTTTCTTTGCTGTTTATGATATACTCAGCAACATATCAAAAATATAGAAAATGACGTCATAAGACTGGCAGCCTTAACCCTCTTACCCCCCACAAGCACGCCATATGGCGTTTAAAAAAAAAAAATAACATACTTGTTATCAGTATTAAAGCTGATTCATCTTCTTCTTCTTCCTCTTCTACTTCCTCTTCTTCTTCAGGCCGTGTACGTCACCTCCACTCTGCCCTACGTGGTTCTCACCATCTTCCTGATTCGAGGTTTGACCCTCAAGGGCTCCACCAGTGGAATTGTTTTCCTCTTCACTCCGAAGGTAGTAGCATGCTATGAATAGATGAGCCATCATTTCTGTCATTTATGATGTGGTTTGATGACAAGGTTCTTTTATGTTTTTGTTGAGGTCAATGGAAATGGAAAAGGTCGTATTGCATCACTGTATAATGGATTCTGGGTCAACACTTGTACAGGCAGTCATTTGAATTTGTATATTGTTATATTAGATTATTAGATTCAACTTTATTGTCATTGTGCAGAGTACAAGTACAGAGACAATGAAATGCAGTTAGCATCTAACCAGAGTGCAAAAAAGCAGAAAAGTGCTATGTGAACAGTATGGACAGGTAGTGCAGTGAAACAGTATATGACATAATAGTGCAGTAGTATGTATGCATAGTAGTGCAGTTAAGCATGTGGCATGGTTCACAGTAGGGATATGTGCATTGTATTAACAGTAACATTATAAGAGCAGAATGAATATGGATATGCAGTATGGGCAATACAGACAGATATGTACAGTATGTACAGGTATGTGCAGTGTATTAACAGTAACATTATAAGAGTAGTAAAATAAGTGTATTTGTGGAATTAGCAGTACACAGAGATATGTACCGTTGACTAAGGAGTATAGTCTACTACAGTATGATAGCATTAACATTATAAGAGCAGTAGAATATTGGTATGTATAAGTGTAGATACATTATGTACATTTTATAATAATATGTACATAATAAAATGCAATATCAATAGAATGTTATGGGTGGGATAGGTTTGTGCCACCTCCTTGTTGTCGTCCTTGTCAAGTGGTCTATGGTAGTGTTAATTTCGTCAGACGAGACGAGAGGAAATATGTTAGGCCAGCGACTTTTTTTTCATGACTAAGGCGAGAGGCGATGTGAGGCGGCAGTAATGTCCTGAAACACTGACTAAGACTATCTTAAGATGAATTATTGTTGAAAAAAAGACGAGACTAAAATGTTTTTGCATGAAATAAGAACTAAGATAAAATCTCTCTTCATTTTCGTCTACAAAATGAGAAGACAAATTTCTAGCTGTTACGTTTTCAAAATATTCGAATGAGTTCATACATAACAGCTTTCCTGTAGGCTAGTCTACGCATGCTGTTGCTGCAACCCTGTGGCTGCAACACGAAACTACATGGAACAAGAACACTGGAGATTTCTGCCAGAGTTACCAACTAACTACCTAAGCTTTATGCCACAATGCTACATACCCAGAAGTTGAAGCTTCTCTCATACAAATTAACATCCACCAGAATGTCCATACGAAAATGTTCATCATGTAATGTCAACTATTTAACTAGTTAGACTGATGATGCAAAGTTTGCTAGCAAGTAAGCTAATATGGAAAGTTAAGCTAGCAAGTTAGCTATGGCTAAGATGGAGAGTCTGTTTGGGGAATGTGTTGTGTTTGGGCGCATATCGCCATCTAGCGAGGCGGAGTAAAACATTAATACTTTGGTCTACGACAGTGTTTCTCAAACTTTTTCAGTTTCAGGACCACTTAACTAACCCTAGCTAAAAAAAAAAAAAAAAAGATTAGACCTAGGCCTACTTCAACAGTAGCCTATAATTAGTCTACACTATAGGCCTACTCACTGAACCACCTTGCTTATTGTCTTTGCACTTTGCTTATTGTGTGGATTCATACTGTATGATTTAAACTGGCATATCTTACATAGACAGTGTTGCAGAACTGTTTTTACATACAAGTTGGTTCAATATTGCAAACAACTCATCTATATTATATTTTACCACGTCTGCTCACGGACCACTTGAGATAGCTTGCGGACCACCAGTGATTCCCGGACCACACTTTGAGAAACACTGGTCTCACGAATATGACAGTGGTCCAGTCAAATCTTTACTGTCTATGGTCAAATCCCAGCCGAGCTATAACTGTAGCTCGACTTACCTGTGCATGTAAACATACTGACTGACAAAAATCAGAATGAGTAATTATAACAGACTAGTAGCCCTGTGGACACACAATATTGTTGGAAAATTGAGATGTGTGAAACACTATTTGACTGAAATGGTAATCAGAAATAATTTGTTAAAAAAAAGACTAAAATGTGTTGACTAAAACTGACTAAGACTAAGATACCTTTAGTTTTCTTATGACTAAAACTAGACTAAAATGACGAGACTTTTTAGTCCACTAAAAACTTGACTAACAAAATGATATTTGAATGACTAAATATGACAAAGACTAAAAAGGACATTTCGTCACAAGACTAAGACTAAGACTAAATTAAAAATAGGTGACAAAATTAACACTAGTCTATGGTGGTGGGGGGATTAGTTGGTTGGTTGTCATCGAGGTGCAGAGATGGTGTTCAGCAGGGTGACAGCCTGCTGGTCCTGGTGCGGAGAGACCTCGGAGGGGCATGGGGTAAACAGCCTGTGGTTGGGGTGAGAACAGTCTTTGATGATGCTGTGTGCCTTACGCAGGCAGTGCTTGCCCTGGATGGCCTCGATGGAGGGGAGTGAGGAACCGGTGTATATGTACTGTATATGGATTTGCTGTGAAAAAAATCTGTAATATATCTGGCTATAACTGTTCCTGTAATATTTCCTAACTGTCCTGTGTAATATCTGCAGCTAGAGGAGCTGTTGGACCCTAAAACCTGGTTGGATGCAGGTGCCCAGGTGTTCTACTCCTTCTCATTGGCTTTTGGTGGTCTCATCTCCTTCTCCAGCTACAACTCTGTCCAGTAAGAGACTCCATGACTCTGTGACAGTCAGTAGGACTACCGTCGAAAACATGAATGGGATGAAGAATCGGACGATTTCTAGTCTTTAGTGGAAAGCTAAATCTAACTTTCCATGTCAGACAATTAATTAGTTACATTAGACAAGATAATAGATTATGAACTGATATTGACACTAATATTTCCATTTTTCTTTGGTCTATCTAGCAACAACTGTGAACAGGATGCGGTCATTATTTCTGTGATCAATGGCTTCACGTCCGTGTATGCTGCCATTGTCATTTATTCCATCATAGGCTTCCGAGCCACAGAGACGTTTGATGCATGTCTCAATGGGTAGGAGAGCAATGTTGTGTCATGGTTTACTTGACCAGACCATGTTATGGTTATGGTTATGCTTATTGTATTACAGAATATGAACCTAAACAATAGTTAAGAAGCAATGTCTTCAGAAAGTTTTGTAACGGTGCGCTGTCTTCACACAGAAATATCTTGGCTTTGTTGAATGCCTTTGATCTTCCTGAAGGAAGCATCAGTGAAAGCAACTATGATGAGACTTTCAGCCATCTCAATGGCACCTCACCAGATGTCATTCAGGGGTTGAACCTGGCAACTTGTGATTTACAGACTTTCCTCAGTCAGGTGAAAATTCATATTCTACTCTCATAAAATACATCATGAAGTAATTCCATTTTATAACATGTGAGCATGTTAGGGAAAAAATAGCTATATATAGCAATAAAAGCTCTCAATGATATTTAGGTAGATCCTAAAATATTGTTCAAGAATTCAAATGGTTAATAGAATGTTGAATATAGGCCTACATGGTTAACACAGTTCAGACAAATATTTTTTTTGTTCTCCAGTAATGTCAAATGTCTTGACACTCTGGCTTCAATACCTTGAAAACTTGTGTAGGTTAGCCTACCATCTGTCATGTGGAGTACAGTATGAAATTGCACCACATGACATCATACCATGTGTGATCCTATAGGGTGTGGAGGGCACAGGCCTTGCCTTCATAGTGTTCACAGAGGCCATCACCAAGATGCCCGTCTCCCCACTGTGGGCTGTGCTCTTCTTCATCATGCTCTTCTGTCTGGGGCTGTCCACCATGTTTGGCTCCATTGAAGGGTGTGTGGTGCCATTGCAGGATCTCAATATCTTCCCAAAGCGTTGGCCTAAAGAAGCCCTTACTGGTACGTACCACAAGCAAGGCATGAGTATGCTACATAGCATGACATAGCACGAGTGACATAGCATGGGTGTGGTACATAGCATGACACAGATTGTGTAACAACTATTGGGAAAGTGCAGAAGAGGCAATTGATGGAGATTATTTAACAATTACTTGTTTTTAGTAACAGATTATCATATGGTACAGGCAAGGCTGAACACAACCGGATAGCGACTAATTCTGGTTTTGCTGGGTATTCTGTCAGATTAGGTCCAGATCTCTTCCGGAATCAATTGCTTTTTCAATCTGTCTTTATTGCACATTACCCACCACACCCCTTAAACCGCTGACACCTAAAGCACTGATAATAACTCTCTTCAAATCCTTTTCTGACTCCATGTCTGAATCTCAGGTGTGGTTTGCCTGGTCTCCTTTGGCATTGCGCTCATCTTTGCCCAGGGTTCTGGTAACTACTGGTTGGCTCTGTTTGATGGGTTTGCCGGCTCTGTCCCTCTTCTCATCATTGCATTCTGTGAGATGATGGCTGTCAGCTACATCTATGGGATTGACAGGTGAGATGGGCTGAGGGACTGAAAAATCTGAAAAATGTGCAAAAATAACATTTACATAACAATTGATTCCAATTAAAAGGTCAAATGGTAGTTTTGTGCTGAATAAATGAAGCTCTCTCACTGTATTAAGTGTTTTGGTTCTGTCTAATTTGAACTTTAGAATAGCCTAACCTAAACAAAACTGAACATTCAGCCAAATTACACTCATTAAACATTAGATTTAGAATTTAGAATTTAAACAGGTGTTTTATGTATACCAAAAAACATGCAGCTACACTCAACTATAGAACTGACTAGGACCAGGTCACTTCCATCTTCAGCTGTTACGTGCGGTCAATGCCAGTAGAAACATTGATAATAGCCTATATAATAGTTGAATTAAATATGTAAATAAAATATGTAAATATAATATATAAATGTAATAATAAACATCCCAGACCCTGACTTCTCATTCTCTTCCCCTTGGACAGGTTTAACGAAGACATTGAGTTCATGATCGGCCACAAGCCGAACATCTTCTGGCAGGTCACGTGGAGAGTGATCAGTCCCCTGCTGGTGTTCCTGATCTTCGTCTTTTACCTCGCCACCACCGCCACCCAGGAACTCACCTACATCACCTGGAACCCTGAATATGTAAGGACAACTATTATATCGCTCTCTCCAAGTCGGTGGGATTAATACATTATGTCTACTCTTGATCTCCGGCATTTGTTTATCTTGCTCATGTGCCGGTTTCTTGTACATGGATGAAACCTAGTATACTAAATTGTCCTAATGTGGGACACTATGGGAAAGCCAAAGCTGTAGGGTCCTATCATCAAAATTGGATGTGGATTTGATATGTTGTCCTCACACTGTAGCCTAATATAGCCAACTACAGAAGTCAAATATGTCCCACATTAGGGCAATCCCCCTACTAAAAGAAAACAAAATAGGGGTTCAATGAAAACAGGCTTAATCCCTTTATAAGAAACTGGCTGTATATGTCTATGCATATAGTATGGGACATAGTTATTGGACAGTCTTTGTTTGTCTAGGCTAGATATGCCAAATCATAACATATTTCTATGTCTGTCTGTGTTAAATTTGGTCTTTGTTTAATATCTAGGCTAGATATGCCAAATCATAACATGTTTCAATGTCTGTCTGTGTTAAAATTGGCAGTTATATAACCAGTATTAGACTGCCTCTCACAGTGCCGTGTAAAATCTTGACCTAGACCATACATTTTCCTCTCCTTTGGCAGGATGACTTTCCAAATCTGGAAACACGCTTCTATCCTCAGTGGATGTACGCCATCATATTCATCCTCGCCGGGGTTCCGGCCCTGATGATTCCATTCGTGGCGGTGTACAAGCTCATCCAGATATACTGCTACGGAACGAAAGACACAAAGAGTAGTGTCAGCTCAGTATCTGCTAAGGTACAATTGTCTGAGATAAGGACCTGAATGGCCATAAATGCCCTTTGAAAAGACACTTGGTGTTTTTGCCACAGTCTTTAATAGACTATCAAGAGACTATCAATAATTAATCTCTTGCCACATGAGGAGCCACATGTGGACTTGTCACGAGAGTGACTAAAGAAGATGACTCCAGTTTGTTGTGAATGATGCCTCTTGCATGGAAGTATTGATCAAGAGCTGTTTTTAAAAAAAAGATGTACTACATCTTCCCACCCTGAAATAAATCCGAATGCAATGTGGAAAGGACATACTCAGGAATTAAGATGTACAAAATTCACAGACAAGTTATTAAACACAATCTGAAAAATACATCGCTATGCTAAATGTAGGTCCAGCTGTTTGGTTAGAAACATGACTACATGACTGTGTTTATGTAGTTCCAGCTATTCGGTTAGAAACATGACTACATGACTGTGTTTATGTAGTTCCAGCTGTTCAGTTAGAAATGTGACTACATGACTGTGTTCATCAAATGGTGTCATTAAAGTCCAGTTTATATATTTAATAGTTTTGTGAAAAAATGTGTTGTTAATATACTGAAAGTAAAAGTAAATTAAAGTGGGTTTTGAAATAAACATTCATTATATACTGTATGTATTGTGTAGAATAAATGTAGGCACATTATCCATCAGGGTTGGGAAGGTTACATTAGAAATGTTATATAGTAGATTACAGATTATTATTCTCCCTGTTAATGTAATAAGCAATGTAACTATTTCACTTAATCAAAGTAAAGCAACTTATTACATTTGATTAGTTTTTGATAAGCAAAGATGGCTGATAAAAAAATACATTCAAAATTTGAATGTACACTGCCAAATAAATGGAACATGTCTAAACAGGGAAAAGATGCCAAGCAACAGAAACTTATATTACCGGGTAAACAGATAAGCTCCTATTTTAGTGATTTAATAGCTTAATTAAATTTAGTGGGTTGTCCAGTCCACATTTCGAGTGGTTTTGTTATCAAATGTTATCAAACGTTGGGCGGATGGCACAACAAGGCGTTCCTATGTTTCTTAATCAGTCATGGGTGTGTTTTGAGCGTAACATCATTTAAACCAATGAGAATGACACCTGTAATTCCCTTTAACAGCAAGCAGCGCAACTTCAAACATGGCATTGGTATTTTGATAGTCAGTGGCGCATTTGAAGGAATCTGCTTGGACGCCAGACCGTATGGTTAAGGTATTCCACTAAACCATGGTTTACTAAAACCTAGCAGAGTATAGCCTATACACGCATCTGCACTCGTATTATTTGAACTCATTGGCAAAGTGAAACTAACTTCACCATGGTGTGACAAAACAGTATACTTTTACTATTTACTGTCAATGGGTTACCATAGAAAACATAGCCTGGAAAAAGCAACACTTACCCCAATACTGTTTGAATGACTGAATAAAAAACCTAAGGACATTTATCCTGCAGAGGAGTGGCTGCTTACATCTAGTGACAGTGTGTCTTCAGCTGTGCTTTATATGTGCCTCTTGCCAAATCACTTTTATCCGTCATTACCAATTTGCAAATGATGGTGAATAACTACTCATTGTGAGATGTATTTTGTAATATCTTTATTATAATTATGTTTCCCATTGTAATCTGTGTAATTTGTAATGTTTTGCATGGATATGTGCTGGCACACGTTCCTGTGGATGAGAGAAGCAGGGTGCACTGTGCACCCGCCCATATCACTGTGGATAATGCACTCTTAAAATAACATATAAACAACTGGCCAAGGATTTCTGACCAGGTTCTTGGTCAGCGGCATAAATTTTAGCGATGTAAGTGTACATTTTGGATTGTGCGCCAGAGCACACACCTTCTGCCACAACCCTGGGCGCAAAGCTTAATAAAAGTACAGCGCATGGTGAAAAATCTGAGAGTAAGGTAGGAATAAACTTTGCATTGGGCATTGGGACTTTGCGTCGCGAAAATAGGGCCCATAGGCTTTAAAGCTTTTTACAGCAAAGTATATATTTGGCTGCAGTGATGCCAGTAACGCGTGTTACTCTAATCTGACCACTTTTTTCGGTAATGAGTAATCTAACACGTTACTATTTCCAAACCAGTGATCAGATTAAAGGTACTTAGTTACTTACTGTGCGTTACTATTGCCGTACTATTGACATAGTCATTTTGTGTTGGGATTAACGTCATGCTCACGTTTTCAGCATGAGGACTCAAGTGTAATACCACGCAGCGACACAAACGTAAACAACAATAGAGGGAGGAGAGAAATGTGGGGGCTTTGGGATACCTCCCTGAAATTACTTTTTGCAGGTTGGAATGTCTCACGTTACTGTTAAAATGCACTTCCAATAAAGTGAGTATTGGCAAAACCGGTTGTAATTTTTATACTGAGGCAGCAGGGTGTTGTCGGCAGCTGCTGAATGTAACTAATAAAGTAACTTGTAATCTAACTTAGTTACTTTTTAAAATCAAGTAATCAGTAAAGTAACTAAGTTCCTTTTTAAAGGAGTAATCAGTAATCAGATTACTTTTTCAAGGTAACTGTGGCAACACGGTTTGGCTGTAACCCCTTCGTCATCACCAATATATACATATATTTATATATACAACTCTTTGGTAACACTATAATAAGGTGCCATAATAAATAGCAAACTAGTCATTACCTAACCCTTTGTTAATATTTGTAAATTGTTCCTAAAATATCTATTTGGCACAAGTTAATAGTTACACCGTAGTTACTGGTGTAAGAAATGCAATGAAATTGTGTTTGTAAAGATGTAAGGTGCATATTAGACATTGGGGAGGGATTATTGAGGGATTGGGGAGGTGGGTTGTGGCTTAGGCGGTGTAGAGATTGTGTGTGAGTGTTGGGGTGGTGGGTGTTTGCATTGTGGGGGCAATAAAGACAGAAAACTATTAACTTGTGCCAAATAGATATTTTAGTAACAATTTACAAATATTAACAAAGGGTTAGGTAATGACTAGTTTGCTATTGATTATGGCACCTTATTATAAAGTGTTACCAAGTCTTTTCCCCCCACCCACATACACCTACCACCCCCCATCTCCATACACTGCCAATCCCTATCCACCCACCCCAATACATCCACCCACACCAATCCTCACCTAGTCTGCTACACACACAAAAAGAAAGTAACAATATGACAATAATATTATTATTATAATAATATATATAAAAAATAGATAATTAGGTAAAAGAAAAAATAAATTAACAAGCAATTGTGATAATTAAAAAAGAAAAGAAAGAGAAAACATTACCAATATTTTGATTAGTAACTATAAATTAATTACATATTTTCCTCAGTAATTGTAACTGATTACAATTACGTTTATTTTGTGACATAACCAACCTAAAATGTAACTAGTTTCTCCCTAATGCTGTAATCCACATTGAAAAAAAGAGAAGGTGATTTAAAAAGAAACTGTATCTTTAAAAATCCCCTCATCATGCAACACAGATTGCAGTAAAGTATTGATTTATCACCTATATTGGGACTGACACTGATCATACACTGTGGTAATTAGTGGTGTTTGTACACTGATAGGACAGCTAACATTGAATTAAGTTGTCATAGCTGTGCTGGAAAGGGCAACAAAAGCAGCAGTGATGCACCGAATCCTCTTAACAAGTCATACTTGTTTTACCCTGTCTGTGGTGGACAGATGGAAATGCATGTCCACATACTTTGTTTAGTCATCTCTCTGCTTTATTGTGCATTAACTATTATCACGCCTGTAGACCCTTTGTTGCTGACAAAACACAATAACTCAAGCGTTCAAGAGGAGAGAGGACAGATAACCACCGGTGCTAAAGGTCAGCACACGCACTGTGGTTGACCCCTGACAGAGCAAAGCACTCACACATATTCTCAGAGGCAACACACGAGAGCAGAGAGGAGAGGGAGCGAGTGTGCGAGAGCGAGAAAGTGAGGGATAGACACAAGACTCTGGACACCAGTTATCCATTTCATATCCAAGACGGAGGACTAAAGACCATTACTCACCATGAAGCTGAAGCTGCCCAACCCGGGTCTGGAGAAGAGGATCCCATCCCATGAGGACCTGGACAGGATGGAGGTGGAGGAGGTGGACAGCAGACCCAAGTGGGACAACAAAACCCAGTACATGCTCACCTGCGTGGGGTTCTGTGTCGGGCTCGGAAACGTCTGGCGCTTCCCCTACCTGTGCCAGAGCCATGGAGGAGGTAAGACTATATTGATAACTGACACCTGTAGCCATGACTATGGATTAATCTACTCATACTGTAAATAGACTGAGTCTGTTAATTAGTGTAGTCCTGGAGGAGATAAGACTGGAAACGTGAAGCTGGTGAGAGTTAAGACTGCATAATTTATGGTACTCATAATGTAAATAGACTGAGTCTGTTAATCAGTGTACACAAACTTACCATAATTGTACAGAAAGAACATGGCAATATGACTAGAATAGATGGCAAAGAGACAACTGGTTTCCTAACCCTAAAATGAACATCTTTGCTATTCTTTTGAGAAAAATAAAGCATGGTCTCTAAAATGACCCTTTGACTAATCATATTCAGAGACTGATTGATATTTTGCTGGTGCATTTTGCATTAATCAGAGATCATGAACACCTCAGTGATTCAGCAAGAAATCAACAATATTATATCCCAGTAGTATTTTCTTGTTTCATGTAGCACAAAGTTGTTTCATGTTATTCTTGATTCTTTGAGTTTAAAACATTTTTTACGGCATTGAAAGGGTAATCCTGGAATATAGAGTATGAGTTCTAATCTTGTGATATAGGAATTCTGTTGCACCTGATTCTTTTGATCATTTTTTCTTTCTTAATATTCTTTCATTACATCCTATAAAATACGAGAGGCTTTCAATCATATGTCCTACAGTGTATTTTATATACAGAATATTGCTTTAGTGGCTGAGAATGATGTTTTAACAGCAGCAGGAGAGACCATTTTTCCTATTTCATTATGCATCCCTTATGCAACAAAAATGGCACAGTAGCATTTTATCTCACTTTCCTCACTGCATCAGAAACGACCAATCAGAGATTTAATTGAAAATATATCTGACAATGTAATTTCATCCAATTATCTGTTCTGGTGTGCCTTCTGATCTTGTTTTGAATTGTGGATTGTGATCCCTCTACAATTTAACATTTTAGCACTTACTTGAATTTCACTTCTGACGGTAAGCTAATGGTCTCACCTCCCGGGCCCTCACATCTGTGTTCTCAGGTGCTTTCATGATCCCCTTCCTCATCCTGCTGGTTCTGGAGGGCATCCCTCTGCTGCACCTGGAGTTCGCCATCGGCCAGAGGCTCAGGAGTGGCAGCGTGGGTGTGTGGGGGTCCATCAGTCCATACCTCATTGGAATGGGTACGCTAGATATTACTCTTAACTGGCCTATCAGGTCCTAGTGGAGACAATTCACCAACTAAATGTTGTCCATAATGTGTTATGAGTGAAGAACGGTGTCCTACGTTCTAGTCACATTTATTCACCAGTCGTCACTGTGGCGGAAAATCATTCACAACTTCTGTTTGTTCACATTCCACTGTAAAAGTTAGCTGTGTGGGTATAAATACTTATTTACTATGGTGTTCAGGTTGCACTTTGGGAGTCAGGACTAATTCTGGCCATATTTCACTAAGGGAAACCATGCTGACTAACGGTATTCACATACAAAATACAAAAAACAGTGAGGCTTTCAACCTGGTACTTTTTTTTTTACAGGTATTGCATCTATGTTGGTCTCCTTCGTGGTGGGCATGTATTACAACACCATCATGGCCTGGGTCATGTGGTACTTCTTCAACTCCTTTCAGGATCCCCTGCCGTGGAGCCACTGTCCCCTCAATGAAAACAAAACAGGTGCAACAAACGCGATCTTCCAGCGGTTATAAAAACAACACACTGCTCTCTTGCCCACTTAACCGTGAGACTTAGATGATTATATCACTTTGACCTCTGAGCAGTCTTTCCCTTGTTTATCATGTTCACAGCACCGGTTAATGCACGGGTATATGGCTGAAATGTTTTGATGCTCACATCTATGTCCTTCCTCCTCCTTTCAGGGTTTGTATCAGAGTGTGCTCAAAGCTCCTCTGTGGACTATTTCTGGTACAGAGAGACCCTGAACGCAACAGCCACCATTGAGCAGTCTGGGGGTATGCAGTGGTGGATGATCCTGTCACTAGTGAGTGCTTGGGTTGTCCTCTACGTCGCAGCAATCAGAGGCATTGAGACAACAGGAAAGGTACACCGAAGTCGCTTTTTGCTTGATTTTTCCAAATAGAGAGTTTCCATGTGAACTCCAAATGTAGATAGTGGATATCAAAGTGACGATAACCATATAATGTCCTTGCATCTCCTCCATAGGCTGTCTACATTACCTCCACCTTGCCATACATTGTTCTCACTATCTTCCTGATAAGAGGATTGACTCTCAAAGGATCTCTGAATGGCATAAAGTTCCTGTTTACTCCAGATGTATGTCCTTTCAATTCAATTTGATTTCAATTTCAAATCAATGTACTTTATTAGCATGACTGTGCATTTTACAATATTACCTAAGTATTTAAAATAAAAGTAATAATGGTAATGTTAATAATATATAGGATTATATAGGATTCTATATTCTCTTCAGTTTATCTCGATGCCAAATGGTCTCAGTTTATCTCTTATCTCATCTCTTAACATGTTGATTCTGTTTACAAGGTGAATGAGTTGATTAATCCAACCACATGGTTGGACGCGGGAGCTCAGGTGTTGTTTTCCTTCTCGCTGGCCTTTGGCGGTCTCATTTCCTTCTCCAGCTATAATTCTGTCCAGTAAGTGTCAAGGTCACCGCTAAAAATAACATGCTGTCAAAAAGATCAATAAAATATAACATACAGTAATTTCCTGTGTATTAGCCGCATTGTGTATAAACCGCAGGACAGTGTTTTATGCAAATAAATGAAGAAAAAAAATAATACTATATTAACTGCCCCGTGTATTAATCTCATAGCTGAAGAAATTTTGCGAAATCAATGTATAAACCTCGGCTTATAGTTGGGAAATTATGATGAACAAAGCCACTCAAGGCATTGAAATTGTACCATCCCAAGCCATCCCAAATATTTATTCTAATCATTCACTAAATCAGCTAATTCACGCAACTCTTCAGCAAGGTAGTTGAGCTAATTAGTGCAATCTGCCTGTGTTAAGTGCACAGGTAGAACAAAGAGGACTTTTATTTTACTTACTGGGGTTTTCCACCACTAAGAATTTGTGAGTAATAATGAATAATTGATGATGATGATGATGGTGTTTGTTTTGCATCTGTTTATCCCATCTCCTAGCAACAACTGTGAGCAGGATGCGGTGATAATCTCCATAATCAATGGGCTCACCTCTGTCTACTCAGCGACGGTCATCTACTCCATCATTGGCTTCAGAGCCACCGAAAAATTTGATGAGTGCTTGAATGGGTATGTGTCCATGCCTGCTAGGGTTTAACCTCACTGATAGCTACTAGTTATGGCTAGCAATGATTCTGGATCATATCGGTATCTCATTGGGGCCACAGTTACAGTATAGGCACTAAGGACAGTACAGCTCACCTCTGACTGACTTCTTGGGAGTGTTGGTGGCTGCGAGGTAGTAGCGTAGTGGCTGGGACCACCAAGGAGCTGGGCTAGCATGCAGCTGCCAGACAAGTGGTGGATTCAAGCCCCCAGCTGCCACTGTTGTGCCCTTGAGCAAGGCACTTAACCCAAATTTGCTCTGGGAAGACAAGCCCTTGTAATAATTGTAAAAAAATTAGTATATAAGTATATGAGGCCTGGTCTTGCGCCCGTTGCACAAAAGCAGAATTAAGACATCCGGGATAAGTTACTGAGTTGTGCTCAATGAATTCAAAACAAGAGCGTACAGGCTTAATTGATTGCACAAAGACCAAGCCAGGATGAGCAGACACGGATTCATCAAGCCAGGTGAAACCGATCCTGGATAAGTGCGGACTCATGGCTCCCTCAAATAGACCCCCCGATCACAGATTCACAGATTCACCATGGCAACTAGAGCGGCTTCATTGCTTCTTCTACGGTGTAAAGTAGGTAGCGATAGCCTTTTCACAACAGCAACAAACAGCAACACCTTTGTATAGGAGAATATTGCAACTAGTGTCGCGACAACCACGCGCAATGTTACGCCAGTTACGGTGCTCCCGTGACGTCACATTGTCGCATGACAGGTTGGGAATGGTGAGTATGTAAAAGTTAATTAATGATCACAAACATTTAAATAAAGACAGAGGGTCTTATATGTGATAACAATGTGTAGTGGGCAGTGGAATAACTATTGGTTTCCATTTGTGGTGACTGCTGACTGAGATAAGGGATGAGATTAAATAGATTGTGAACTTAGCCTGGTCTGGAGCAGGCTAGCTCCACAGAATAAATCGCCATGGTGACTTATACCATAACATATCCTGCTGCCCCCATCTCGCTTTTGTGCAACTGGATCACTGATAAATTAAGCCAGGATAACCAAGATATCCCGGCTTAATCCCTTATCCTAGTTTTGTGCAATGGGCCCCTGGTCTGCCCACAGACTGACAAAGTGAACCGTTTACATCATATCATACAACGTATTTGTGTTTCTTCTTTGTGTTTTCATCTAGGAACATAATGGCACTTATGAACGCTTTTGATGTTCCTGAGGGGAATATCACCGAGAATAACTATGGTGATATGCTGAATTATTTCAATTTCACCTCCCCGGAAATCATATCAGGGCTAAGCCTGAAGAACTGCAACATGGAGGATTTTCTAAGCCAGGTAAACTCATTATTACATATGAACTAAGTTACTCCAATTCCTTTGTTCAAAAATGCCTTCATTGCTACATACCAAATGTTAGAAAAAATAGTTTGTATACCATTTTTCCAGTTATTACAGTAGTACCATACATACCTACTTACAACCATCTACTGTACATAATGTCATTATCTGTTTTTCCACAGGGTGTGGAGGGCACGGGCCTGGCATTCATCGTGTTCACAGAGGCCATTACGAAGATGCCGGTGGCCCCAATATGGTCTATCCTGTTCTTTATCATGCTCTTCTGCCTCGGGCTGTCCACCATGTTTGGCAACATTGAAGGGTGTGTGGTGCCGCTGCAGGATCTCAACATCCTCCCACGGACATGGCCAAAGGAGGTGTTCACAGGTAGGTGCTGTTGTGCGATCAGACACCACATGGTTTTTGCAGGAAACATTTTGGCTGCTGCCTGCTACACCTCGTGTTTTTTGTGCAAGCGCCCTGAGCGCCTCGATCGAATTGAAAAAAGTTAAACTTCAAGCGGAAAAGCGCCCGTGTTTTTATGAAAACATAGTGCACCTCGCGTATTATAAGTGGCAAAGTATGTCCTGTCTGATCGACCCCATATGTTATTCCACTTGTGTTGATTACATTTTCATTTTCCACATGACTGAAACCAACACTATGCTACAACAGATCAACATAAATCAGCCGGTTTTAGAAAAAAAAAGCACTGACCAGCACAAACTCGATGAAAGTGTGCTCTGTGGTAGCAGGGGAAGGGAATGAGAGTTGTAAACATTCAAAATTTTGGTTAAGTCCCCTCAATTTGTCAGACTTGCCAACTGCAGCTTTAATACACAGGGGTGAGCTATCCATGGGAATGTGTTTATTTTCTTCATTCCTCTTTCTATTTAAAGCACAATTCAGATTAATTGGGCTAATTGGGCACTGCGGTTAATACATGGTTTTGTCTTTTTTTATTTTAATTAAGCACCATGATGCGGTTTATACATGATGCAGGTAATTCATAGGAAATCACTATTCTTAGCCTGATGTCGTCATACTCAACTCTTGTCAGAATTTGAGTCTGATACTTCTCCATTGGGATGTGAAATGTGAAACCAGAGTTTTCCCACATCTCCACTTTGGCTGGAGTTTTAAGAAATAATTGTTTTCAGTGATAAAACCTCCATTTTCGTGTAAATGAAAGGGCAAACCGCATGGAAATATATGCATTTTTTGTATGTGTGCTCAGATGACGTGATCGAGTTGACCACTGTTGCTCATCTGTCCATCATCGTACAAAGCCCGCCCAGACAATTTGATTGGTCCGAACAGCTCTGGTTGAGCATAGTTGCTCCTCAATGGTAGCCTGGAAATCCAAACCCAAATCTAGAAAGATTTAGGGCTATGGCTTAGCCTAGAAATCTAGACGTACCCTAGCGGCAGCAAATGTAATTAGCAGCCAGGGTAGTCTAGCAACTTTCGTTGGCTTGCGAGCTGGAAAAATTAAACTTCAATCAGGCCCATCACATCGTGTATAGAGTCGGTGGGCGGGCTTAACATAATGATGGCAGAGTTGCAACAGTTCCGTGTGAATTCCCTGCTACTTGAAAACAACGCAGATGGATGCTGCTGGTGGCGAACAGCGCAACGCAAGTTACGTTTTTTAAGTTGACAAAAGTTTGATCAACTAGTCAACTAGCTCTGCTGGTGGGAAAACACATGGGACTCATGAGTTGTAGCGCTATCCTATCGTGTGCAGAGGGAATTTGAAAGATGACTTTTTATCCTGCGAATTTATGCGAATGGTGAGTTCCCAGACCCTACATCTTGATCTGGCTCATCAGGGTCTGGCTCATCAGGCTAGCTATGAGTAATAAAAATGGCCCAACTCGAGGGGTGGCACCAAGTAACACTACAACCACTACAACTACAACCAATGTTTACTGACTGATTCCGGACTTCGATCTATCCATCCATCCATCTATCTACAGTATATTTTTTGTCTGTCTCCCATTTGTGGTAATAACTCTCTAATGTTCAAATGTTATTGTTCTCCAGGCCTGACGTGTTTGGTATCCTGCCTCATCGCCCTCATATTTACCCAGGGTTCTGGCAGCTACTGGCTGGCTCTGTTTGATGGCTTCGCCGGCTCCATCCCCCTCTTGGTCATTGCCCTGTGCGAGTTAATTGCCGCGGTCTTACATCTACAGCATAGACAGGTGAGCTTGGTCAGGCGGCGGTAAGAGGGCATTTTTTCTGCCCCTTATTGCCCACTGTTATCATGTTGTTTTAGACGATAAAATGCAAACAAATGTGGTCATTGGTTTCAGTGTGGTGGAGGGGCAGAGGGTGGACTTGGCTGTTATTTTCCAGCAGGGTGAAATGGTCCGTTGACAAGAGACGCTGCTGCTACTGCTCACACTCTCTCTCTCATCTGCTATTGTTCTTGTCTGCTTGGACAGGTTTAATAAGGACATCGAGTTCATGATCGGTCACAAGCCCAACATCTTCTGGCAAATTACATGGAGGTTTCTGAGCCCCCTCATCATCCTGGTCATCCTGGTGTTCTACTTCGTCACCACAGTGTCCAAACAGCTCACCTACATCGTATGGGATCCCGAATCGGTATGACTGAGCAATGAGTCACATGTTAATTGCATAAATGAATTAGCTTCAGGGGATCAACAAAACTTTAAAAAAATAGTTATTGTATCACTGAATATGGCTTTAGGCTCGGATATAGCCACATAGAATTCTCCAGGAGGCCATTATTCTTTACAGAAGGCTTCTATGATACTTTATGAAGTGACATACAGTAAAACGTGACTTCATGTACTTTATGAAAGTCACTTAAAACATGTCACATTATGTGACACATTGAACCATGTTCTTTAACCTGTTTCATCTCCTGTTATTGTCCTTTCACAGGCGGTTTTCCCAAATCTGGCAGAAGTAAGGTATCCAGACTGGATTAGTGCCATCATCTTCATTCTCGCTGGCATCCCCAGCTTGGCTATTCCCTTTGCAGCCGTGTTCAAGTTTATTTGCAATCGTAACAAGTCGAGTCAGGACACAGAGTCTATCAGCACGATATCTGACAAAGTGCAAATGACAGTGAAGATGTCAAACTAATCATTGATGTTCAGTGAGATGAAGAAATGTAAAGCTTGGCAGATCACCTAAAACGTAAAACGTAATGTGTGTATGTCATAAAAAAGCTAGTTAAAATTGAACTATTTAAATATACAGTAATTACTGTCAAAACTCTCTTGAATACTACATCCACCACTGGTTTGAATTTGTTAGCAGTGGCACAGTGCCTTGCATTAGTAGAAATTTTGTACAACTGTTTTTAAAAAGTGTCGACCAAACTGTGTTGAAAACCATGTCTCCTGCAATCCTGTGCCATAAAGCAGCTTGACACTCCTGCATAAAATCGCACTTTGTCTACAAATACACTGAGATCTAGGGCTGCAACTAACGATTATTTTCAGTCAATTAATCTGTCAATTATTTTCACGATGAATCGTGTTTCCCAGGGGCGGACTGGGACCAAAAATCGGCCCTGGTATATTTGGCCCAAGCGGCCCCAAATCGGTCGTTAAAACCCTTAAATATGCATATATTTTCAACTGTCATGGAGCACTGAAAGTGATAGGCCTCATTGGCTACCTCTCTCACTGATCAGAGGTAGCCATGGAGTACATGATCTCCATATTCAAGTAGCCTAGGCTATACAAGCAATTATTAAAGAAGAGTTTCTGCTTGAATTCAAAGTATCATTTCAAATTATTCAATAGGCTACATTTAAACTATACAATGCTCAACTGACAGCAGCACCAAACAGTTACTGAATTTGCCTACGTGTAAAGAGCTAAATTACCTAGATTGTAGTAGACGTTAATCACTGTAAGACAACTGAAACAACACAAAATAAATAGGGCTGTTGCTGGAAATATTTAATTCCTGTAGGCTATACCAGTGGTTTTCAAAGTGGGGGCCGCGAGCGGGTGCCAGGGGGGCCTCAGCAAGTTGGAAGGAAAAATAAAAGAAACAAATAAATACATTTGAAAAATGTAAAATATACCTTTTACTATAAGGGTTGTTATACAATGCCATTAGAATAATTTGTCGCATATCTGAACATTATATTTTTCATGATAATGACTGGGAATAATAGTAAAGTGATAGCTCTCATATAGCAGAAAGCCCCAAATGCAATTTTTACACACTGTGTGCTCCATCGCGAAGTGCTTGTGGCTAAAATAATTATTAGGATTAGCTTAATGTATTTTTACATTTGTCGTAGTATTGTCGATGGGTTTAATAACACATCAAGGGGGTCCTTGGCCAGAACCTAGTGATATTTGGGGGGCCTTGTCGTGGAAAAGTTTGGGAACCCCTGGCCTATACTACATTGCTGGTACATTTTGGAACATTATAGCTACATTAAATAATTATCTTTAATGTCTTCCAGTAGCCTATCGTATAGGTTACCGTATATTAGTTGGCTTGTGCATGAATATGACTTGATGTTTTGTAGCCTACATTTCCGTCAGTCTACAGTCTTTTAGCCCATCTTTACCATGATAATTACCCTTCCAAGATACAACCCTTTCGACGCTCTACTTAGAGACCAACCACCACTCATACCAAAGATGTTGAATTTTGGACGTCTGACAAAAACTGATCAATCTGACCAACAATTAACATCGATTTGACACTCTTTTGCTGTCCTGTGTTGCAAATCATTCATTTAGAACATTTAAGTTACGCTGTTTGTTATCATAACCACGTCATTATCGCAATTAATAAGTCATCATAATCATCATCGTCAGTAAGGCTCCACCACATGCTCACTGTCCCTCTGTATGCTTACATCCTCGTTCAAACTCAACGAACTTCAACATGTTGCTGACATTTGCTAGCCTACTTGCAATATTGTATTTTTGAATTTTCATTGGTGTTACTTTTGCACTATTGTCACTACCGGCATTCGCCGCAATTTCGTGTAGGCAACTTCGATTAACTTCTGATGGCTCACAAAATCCTGGCTCTGTGCCAAAATGCGAGGGGTGGGCCTGGCGTGAGCTGTTATTGGATGGGGGGTCAATATGGGTAACCAGTGGGACTGATTGTCCTTCCTTTGGGCCGATCGTTGGCCAAAATGATTAAATTATATATAGCCTATTCTATCGGCCCAAAAGGTGCGTCAGCCCACCGGGAAAATGCCCGGTATGCCAGATGGCCAGTCCGCCCATGGTGTTTCCCAAAGTCTAAGATTATGTCCTCAAATGCCTTGTTTTGTTCACACACCAAAGGTATTTAGGTTACTGTCATAGAGGAGTAAGTAAAGCTGAAAACATTCACTTTGACTCTAGCAAAGACACAGCTGTGTCGGAAAGTTGATCTGTTTGCACTTTGCACTGGTAAAGGGTGCACATTAATCAGTGTGCTGCAGCCTCTTTTCTACTTTCTAGTTTTTATATATATTATATATATTGCTTAAAACCGATTAACCGATAACCAAAATAGTTGCCGAATAATTAAAAAATTGACAACTATAAATTAGTAATCAATTAATTGTTGCAGCCCTAGTGAGAGTGTTATAAGTTGTTTTTGAACAAATATCTCTGTACCTTTTTTCAAGTGTGTTTGTGAGTTGTGACTTTTATGTGAAAATATCTGTAGACCACAGTTTTGAAAGTTATAGTAAAAGTTTATTTATGTTAGATACAGGTATATCGACTTGTCTATTGTTTTATAATACAGAGTTATACATTTCGATATTGTACCACAATAAAACATTAACAAAGTTATATGTTAATGCATTTGACTTTGATTTACTCAAAAACATTAATACAGATCCTTTCAGTATGGCAACATACTCACATAGATCTACAGCTTATTCATAGAATTGCTTCTGTTGTCAATTACAGTATGTTAAGTGTGGCATGCAGGACAGATAATGTCAGGAAGAAATACCTCTGGCCAGGAAACTAACAAACTTTAAAGAAGCATTTAAGTTTTAAATTTTAACCAAAAATCATGGTAATCATTTACATGCTATTGTAACTGAACTATGAAGCACATTTTTTCCTCACAGCTCTGAATACACAAGCTGAGGTTTTCAATTAAAACTCTAAACCACATAGCCTACTTTTAACAGATTGATGGGTATTTTAAACAAATTATGGAGGATTGCAAAAAGCCAAGAGTCTAAAAGTAAAGAAGCCTTTAATAGATAATAAACAGGGTCACATACTGTAGTAAGAAGACAATACAAATGGATGTAAATGTTTTGCCATGGCAAATGTTGTCAAGGAATGACCAGGCCGGAAGCAAATGCAGGACTTGACTTTTAATCAAGAAACAAAACTTGCACGAGGGCAATAACAAACACACAGAAGATAATCCAGAAAGTTGAAAACGTAACAAGTTCAACGAGAGCAGCAAACACAGCAGTGACAACCAGTCCTTCGGCGTTTGAACTAAGGCAACACAAAGGGAGGCAGAACAGGAGGGTTTAAATAGGGGTGTGTTCAGGTGCAAGGGGTTAACTGAAACGAGACACTGAATTAGTAGACAGGGGATAATGATCTGGTGGGTGGAGTCAGGGAATTGCTGTTGGAACGAGGCAGGGCTGTTACAGTACCCCCCCTCTGACGAGCTGCTCCAGCCGCGAGAGGGCGCCGACCGGCAGGCCGTCCCCGTGGGCGAGGTGCCGGGCGGTTTGGATGCGTCCGGTGAAATTCCGTGATTCGGATCCAGGATGTCATCCCGGCCAACCCAACATCGCTCTTCGGGACCATACCCCTCCCAGTCAACCAGGTATTGCATGTGGCCTTGACGGCGTCTGGAATCGAGGAGAGCACGCACAGAATAGGCAGATGTCCCATCGATCTCCAGACAGGGAGGTGGAGTGTCCCGAGGAACGGCATCAGACAGGGGACCTGGTGTTACTGGCCTGAGGAGAGACACATGGAAGGTAGGTGAGATTTTATAATTCATGGGCAACTGCAAGGTGTATGACACCGGGTTAACTTTGCGTAGAACCTTAAAGGGTCCTATAAATCGTGGACTGAGTTTTTTGCAGGGTAGACGAGGCCTCAGGTCTCGAGTTGACAGCCAGACTCTGTCTCCGGGTTGGTATAGACCGATCCCAAGCCCCGCCCCCTTTTACTATGTCACAATGAGGACTGGGGGGGGGCAGAAAGGCTAGGCAATCAAGGACATGGGTAGGACAATACGCCGGTTATGCGAATGCTATAATGCTTCTTTTGCGAGTAGCCTAAGTAACTAAATAACTAAAGAGCTCAAAAAGGTTCAAAGATAAGCCTGGGATACTTGTAGAAGTGACATCCGATATCCTGACTGTGTGAAACGTTCACACATAGGCCTAACTTTGCATAACTTTAGATAAGCTGTTACTTTAAGTAAAGAAATCTGAGTGTGTACGAAAATGTTCCCTTTATTTGTGTTCATAACTACACACAAAAACATAACTAAATCTGGTTTCCATTGTTGAAACGTCAACATAAGCCTACGCAAAACATTATACCTACCTTGTAGGAACTGAACTTGCACATTCATACGATTGGAAGACTAGCCAAAAGGCTACACCGTTAATCACGTGTCATGCTTACCAACAAGAAGAATACTTTCAGCTTTGCTACCTTGCCATGTTTAACTTGGGATAGAAGACTGTTCACAGAAATAAGCTAATGATCATTTTTTGAACAAACGCAATAATAGCCTACTGCGATGCATTATTGATGGCTGAACGAGAGCTAGCCAATGTCTTCTACAGATCGAATCATGTGCAGATTCAAAACTATGCTATGTAGTCTCAAAATCTCCAATATTAGCCTAGACCTAGGCTACTACATTGCCCACATTTAAATTAATTATAGCATAAGCGGGCACTGATGAAGTCTAGTGCAAGACAAATCACGTCTGCAAACTGCAGATATGTCATGCGTGGTATGGGTTTGAACTCGGAATGGTTTCTTTTCAATACACTTCTATCATGTTTATTTGAACTCCTTCTAAAGCAGCCATTCAAAATAATAAGTAGGCTATCGGCCGACCGAAGAAAAGCTATCTCTCCACCTCCCCAACATGAGCTGCTTAACAAGCTAGTCACTCTCCCAAGTTGCGTGGGAACCAATTGGATCTGCAGCACTTGGTCCCGTCTTCTATTAATCCTCGAAATATGGTTAGATTTTGTTATAGACACGTCAACACCATATGTTCGCACAGACCTGTTTATTGAATCAGAGTCACATCTGCAGCAAATAAGGTAAACTACCTACTCGAGATAACGTGCTAATTGTTTATCCAGTTAACATGCATCCCATTAAGATCCATGACACCGGATTTGTTTGTCCTCAATTTGTGGTGCTCCACCTCGTTGATGACCGCGGACATTGTGAATGTGTCCTTCTGCATACTGAAGGCCTTTCTGACCTGTTTTTTTAATATATCAATATTACTTGGCCTTCAGAAATCCAGCATACACTGTTGCTTTTCGGCTAAATGGGGTGCTGCTTCCCATGTTGAACACGCGTTCTCGCACACTTTCCTGCAAACATGTCCGACTTAGCAACAGTAACTATGGGACTGACAATGGGAGGAGGGGCTTGGGATCGGTCAATTCAGGAGCCTCCCTGCGGTGGCGATCAGCTTGGATCTTCTGTTGATGAACCGCTCTCTGTAACTGGACATTGGCCATCTCCCAGACCTGTTCAGCATGTCTAAACCAATCATCCACTGCTGAGGCTTCCGTCTGGCTTGGGTTCCACGGACAGAGAGGGGGCTGATATCCTAAAACACACTCAAAAGGGGTTAAACCAGTTGACAAGTGACGTAAAGAATTACGGGCATACTCTGCCCAGGGCAGGAATTGGGACCAATCATGTTGTCTGTGGTGGCAGTAGGTTTTCAGGAATTGTTCTAGCTCCTGGACGGTTCGCTCTGCTTGACCGTTGGACTCTGGGTGGTAACCTGAGTCTGTCTACAACCACTAACACCGTGGTGTTACCATCCGACACTGGAAGATCTGTGACGAAATCCACAGCTATGTGGGACCATGGTCTCTGTGGAATTGGCAAGGGCATCAACTTCCCAGCAGGGGCAGCTCCCGTGGGGCACAGAGAGAGCATGACAGGACATAGCGCTTCACATCAGCTGACAGGGTAGGCCACCAGTATTTAGAGGAAAGAAGATCAATTGTACCTGTGATTCCAGGATGTCCTGAGGATAGTGAAGTGTGGGCCCAGATGATCAGTCTGTCCCAGAAAGCAAGTGGAACAAAGGTTCTGTTATCTGGCTGGTTTGGCTGTGCAGGCGTGGTGGCAAGGGCCCGCTGGATCTCTTCTTCAATGTCCCATAGGACAGGGGCCACAATCAGCGATGGTGCAATGATCGTCTTGTCACTGGCAGAGGACTCAGTTGTTCCATGAATCCTGGACAGGGCATCAGCTTTGCCGTTTTTGGATCCTGGACGGAAAGTAATGGATAAGTCAAAGTGAGAAAAGAAGAGAGCCCATCTGGCTTGACGTGGGTTCAAGCGCTTTGCTGTCTTGATGTACTCAAGATTTCGGTGATCGGTCAGGACAAGAAATGGCTCCCGGGACCCCTCCAGCCAATGTCGCCACTCCTCGAGCGCCAGCTTGACCGCCAACAACTCCCGATTTCCTACATCATAATTCTTCTCAGCAGGAGAAAGGACTCTGGAAAAGAAGGCACATGGGTACAATTTGGGTGGTGAACCATGTCTCTGGAACAACACTGCCCCCACACCCACCTCCGAGGCATCCACCTCTACCACAAACTGCTTCTGTGGGTCAGGCATCTTCAGTATCGGCGCCGTGGTGAAACGCTCCTTAAGCTGATCGAAGGCAGTCCTGGCCTGTGCGTTCCAGCTGAGGCGACGTGGCTGGCCCCTGAGGAGAGCTGTGAGGGGGCCAACAACAGAACTAAAACTTCTGATGAAACGCCAGTAGAAATTTGAGAACCCAAGAAAACGCTGTAACTCCTTCACAGTCTTGGGTTCCTGCCAATCTCTTACCGTGCTAACTTTCTTCTCTTCCATCTCGACACCCTCAGGGCCGATGGCATAGCCAAGGAATGGGATGGTGGTTTGGTGGAAAACACACTTCTCCAGTTTCACATAGAGGTGGTGGTGCAGGAGACGAGCCAGGACCAGACAAACATGTTCAATATGCGTTGCTAGAGAGGGAGAATGAATCAGAATATCATCAATGTAAGTAATGACAAATCGCCCTGGCATGTCACGAAGTACGTCATTGACCATTGCCTGAAAAACAGAAGGAGCGTTAGCAAGACCGTATGTCATGACAAGATATTCGTAGTGACCTGATGTGGTGCTAAAGGCGGTCTTCCATTCATCACCCTCTCGAATGGGTATAAGATTATACGCACTTCTAAGGTCTAGTTTGGTGAAGAATCGAGAACCCCGAACTTGCTCGACTGCTGATGGAACTAATGGGAGTGGATAACGAACTATAGGGTTGCCATGGCGCAAGTAGTATTTACTCTTACCTTTTATTAACCCCTAATTTTTTGCACTTTTCCACTGCACTGATTACGTATGATGGCGTTACACTTAGAAACATCGGAAATTAATTGCCTTTTTTGTTTCGGGATGTTTTAATCGACATTTCTACCTGGCTAACTGAGATTCTCGAGATGCATCAGGGGAACTATGGAGACGATCTGGCGCAGAAGGAAAAACACAGAGGAAAAACGAGCCGGGCCCGTAACAGATTGAGGAATAGAGCTCATAGGCCTCCACTGCCTAGCATTCTCCTAGCCAATGTCCAGTCTCTTGTGAACAAGATGGATGAACTAAGAGCGAGGATACAGTTTCATAGAGACATCAGGAACTGTAACATTCTATGCTTTACTGAGACATGGCTAACTGAACTTGTACCGGACTGTGCCATCACTCCGGTGGAGTTTTTCTCTGCTGCTCGCTCTGACAGGACTGAGGAATCTGGAAAATCGAAAGGTGGCAGTGTTTGCATCATGACTAACAACAAGTGGTGTGATCCTAGAAATGTCACCGTTCTCTCAAAGTCCTGCTCGCCTCATCTAGAACATCTAGCGTAATATTCAACGGGTGTCTACATTCCTCCACAAGCCAACACAGATGCTGCGGTTTCAGAATTGCAAGAAGTGTTGAATAGACAACAACACACGCACCCTGAACCCTTCTACCTGAACCCCGTGAGTTTACACACAGTTCAAGAAATATTCACCGCTGTCTACATTCCTCCACATCACTCACCCTATGCTACAGACCCTTTCAATGAGTTTACGGAAGTATTTATTTTCTTATTTCATCACATGTCTAACCATAACCAAAACACACACACACACTGATTACAAAGCAGCATCTTATAGTTTACGAGAGCTTTAAAAGATGCTAAGCTTATAGAGACAGAGTTGAAGCCGATTTCTTGAGGGTGATCCAGGATGAGTGTGGAAAGGACTCCCGAACCATCACCGCTTTGAAAGAAAGTCCCTCCTATGATGAATGTGTGAGTTAAGCTCCTCCTGATGAACTTCCTGAAAAAGATTAATGCTTTTTATGCTCGCTTTGACATGAAACACAGACCATCTTGCACTAGCTGCAGCATGTGAAGCAAATGAGGATGCACCTTTCTGTGTCTCTGAGGTCCATATGAGCAATGCCTTTGGGAGGGTTAATTAGAAAAGATGCTGGACCGGATGGAATTTTCTAACAGGGTTTTGAAATCCTGCGCTGCTCAGTTAGCTCCTGTGTTCACTTATATATTTAACACATCATTGGCTCAAGAGACAGTTCCTACTTGCCTCAAGCAGTCTGTTATTGTTCCAGTACCGAAAAACAAAAGTCCATCATGTCTGATTGACTACCGCCTAGTAGCCCTGGACGTCTCCAGTGATGAAGTGTTTTGAGAAGCTTGTGAAAAAAACATTATCCCTCACCCTATGCGGAGGAGGGGAATGGGAATTATGTCCTATTTATTTTCATTAGTTCAGCATTTCTTGGTCACAAAGATCTTAGGACTGAACACCACCCTGTGTCACGGGAGTGGGGGTCTGACATCTGACTCATTAAAAACTGGTGCTCCCCAAGGCTGTGTTTTTGAGTCCACACACACACATCTACACACACAGCCCTGACTTTCTCCAACTTTTGCACATCTCCATAGAACTTTTTATTTATTATTTTTGATTTCTCCTCCATCTACCCATGTCCTTGATTGCCTAGCCTTTCTGCCGCCAACTGTGAGCCTTGTCTGAGTTGCAGCAGTTTGTCACCAGCCTCTCTTCCCTCATCTGGATGGTCGAAGACAGCACGGAAGAGGGCTTCAAAGCGGGCATGTGAGGTAACATCACAACCCCCACTCTCCCAAACTGCGGTAGACCCACTGCAAGGCCTTTCCGGATAAACGAGAAATCATAGTTGCAATCTTCACAGAGTCTGGAAGGTCGGGTTGGTGGGCGAAATACAGCTGACACGACGGGATAATAAAACCATGGCAATCTGCTGGTTTGCCGTCATAGCGATCCGGAAGCTTCACTGGGGAGTCAGAGGGACGGACAGTTTCAGTAATCGGGCCCCGTGCTGGAGATGACATGACATGACCGGAGGCTGGGGCTGGGTTGCGCTGATCCGTCGGACTTCACGGATGACCTCATCAAGGGTAGATCGAATCTCCATCAGATTTTGTTGTTGGGTAGCCACTACCTGGCCTAGGTCCAGATGTGGTGATGGTGGTCCAAAAGGGTCTAGCTCGTCCTATCGGTAACAGGATGTCCGCTGCGTCCATGAGACGGTGTTGCCTTCTGTCAAGGAATGACCAGGCCGGACGCAAATGCAGGACTTGACTTTGAATCAAGAAACAAAACTTGCATGAGGGCAATAACAAACACAGAAGATAATCCAGAAAGTTGAAAACGTAACAAGTTCAACGAGAGCAGCAAACAGAGCAGTGACAACCAGTCCTTCAGCGTTTGAACTAAAGGCAACACAAAGGGAGGCAGAACAGGAGGGTTTAAATAGGGGTGTGTTCAGGTGCAGGGGGTTAACTGAAACGAGACACTGAATTAGTAGACAGGGGATAATGATCTGGTGGGTGGAGTCAGGGAATTGCTGTTGGAACGAGGCAGGGCTGTTACATAGGGACTGTTTTGTGGTCTATATTTGTATTATAGTCAAAAGGAAGCTGATCTGTGGTGTGTACTACGAATCTCGATTAGTGGGTTAGCGAGGTATGTTGCGCTCAAAGCCAGGCTATGCTGTGACACGAAAGTGTATCTGTTTTAGTGTCGCTATATCACCATGGTATCTTATGCTGTCAACCAAACCTGGTCGGGAGGAGGTTATGTGCTAAGTTATAGCTCAAATCGTGTAATCTACCGCACACTGACCAATCAATTGTCTTAAAAACGAAGTTCTCTCACGTGTAGGATTCTGTCATATATCGTACAGGTGGAGCTCCGCCTCTACTAACATTTTGGATCTCGAATGCGCTTTAATAGTGCGTGCAAATATCCCACTATGGACGTGCATACCATACAACAACTGATGACAATTGATTTATTTGATGTTATAGGTTAGACACAAAAAAGACCACAGTGTAGATTAAGCTATCGCTCATGAATGCGGAAGTAATTGTTTTAAAATAGGTTTCACGATTGGCCAACGTCATCCCAACACCAAGAACGCGCACAGATCTGAGCTGAAAGCCTAGTTCAACAAATATATCACATAACTGCTATCAAAGTATCACTTAACGTATACCCCTGAGTCAAGGCTTTGTCAAGCCTCGATATGTCTATATAGCCTAGATATGTTTAACATGCTTCGTAGTATACGGGTATTACAGGGGTATTCCAGAAAGCAGGTTTACTGGCTTAACTAGGTATGTTAACCCAGAGTTAGCGGTAAACCTGGGATTTCAGTTCCAGAAAGCTCAAAAATGATCAGGCTATGTAAGTCACTATGGTAACATAGGCTCTGAACTGAACAGGGTATGTAAACCCAGAGTAAACGATAAACCTGGGATTTCAGTTCCAGAAAGCTCAAAAATGATCAGGCTATGTAAGTAACTATGGTAACATAGGCTCTGAACTTAACCTGGTAGGGGGTAGGTTTTGTTCAGGTTATGTTCAATTATGTTCGGTTATTTCAGTGCATGTTCAATCAGGCCGCTATTTTTACACTTGTCACACAATGGCGTTTCATTTTGACGAAGGTCCGATTGACAAAGAAGCACAAAATCATGTAATTGTCATCCGTGCAATTCACCGTGAGAGGGCGATAAGACCACGACATCACATGATGGCCTATCCATTCTTTTCCAAACAAGTTTTTCAGCTGAATCCTAATATAGGCTACTTGAAAAGCATTCTCCATCCCTATATTACGCATGGTGGATTAGAATATAATAAAAGAAATCTTTAATGTAGGCTAGCTAGCCTACACCATAGTGGACATTTGTGTTTGGCTCACCAGACAGATGGACAAACATCTCAGACACATTGAAGATATAATTAAAACAAGTACAGTACAAAAAAGGGGAAACATAGCCTATAGAAAATGAATAAATAAGTTTAAATATAGCTACAGCTCAGCCGGGTATGCATGTTGTCACTAAGTTTGGTTAAGAATGCTGATGGCATTTGGGATAAAATATTTTTTTAAAAGGCTACACATGCTCTCCGACTGGGAGTTTTTGTAGTGTTGGAGAGGCAGAGCATATCGGCAAGCTGTCGGACGGTGCGTAAAGTTTGCCTTAGCGCTAAAGCAGTTCCTGCGCAACTTCATTCGTTTTCCTGGACACAAACCCACGAGGATCATTAAAGTGTAGTTTCACCAACTGGCAGGTCAGAATCACTTATTACATTTTCCAAATGTGCACCGAAATGTGTCCAATACCATGCCTTCCGACATTCACCCTTCCGATGATGGAGCGCAAAAGTTTAACTTGGCCCACAGCTGCAGGACCCGCGTTAAAATAGAAAATTACATTTGGGATTCTCAAAGAATTCTATGGCCCACTCAATCTGTTACAACTAGGCTAGTTTAAGAAAGCATCATTTCAAAGCAGTCAATACAATACGTGATGTCCAGTGAATTATTTAATTGTTCTTTTGACATTAAATAGGCTATCTTAAACATACGCATTTACACGTAACCTGACCCTAGCCAGATGAATTTTGTTCCGCTATAGCTCCTCCTAGCTTCACTCACATCCATCTGGGAGCTCTTCCATTGAGAGTGATTTCTGCAACCGACTTTATGGTTCAGCCAATCAGGACACAGGGCGGGAGTTTCATAGATGTGACATAGCGTAAGCGACTGTGACACTGTTATTAGCATCACGGGTTGGCTTCGATGTGAGTGGTTGAAAGTACCAATAGATGACGGACAAGGGTTTATTCAATCAATAGATGACGGACAAAATGGCTTATTCAATCATATGGAAGCATTTTTTGATTAGCCCCAGCCTTCTGAAGCAACACTTCAATGGATCGGTTCCAGATGGATGAGTGGAGCTAGGCGGAGCGAAATTCATCTGGCTAGGGTCAGGTTAATTTACACGGTCAGTTAGGCTATTCTCTGCCAAGCAAGGTCTCGGACGCAGGCGCTTAAGGATTGCTCTTTTTTGTTATTACAGTTCTCTCCTCCTCGTAAGCCTCGACTACTCGCCTCTGAAAAATACGGTGCTCTTCCTTTCGCCGGTTTCACTCATGGTTTTGACTCTCAATAGATGATGCCTTTATAAGTTCGCCGTGAACGCCAGCGCACAACTCTAGGTTATCTAACACAGGGTTGATTGAACTAACTGGTAACCGGGTGTTTTGGAACCGACAGCTCGGGTTTAGTCGCCACAGGTTCAGACAACCCAGAGGTTAAGTTTTATCTCAGTGTTTGTTAAAACTCCTTTCTGGAATACCCCTCTGATCCTTGAGGGAGTCATTAATAATAATAATTTAAAAAAAATGGAGTGACTGCACTATGTCCTTGAGTGATAAGGTGTACTAAAAATAACCTTGCTAAGCAATTAATCGCAGACATGTGCATGCAAGATCTGATCGTATCTGATGTATTCATTAATGATTTTATTACTTGCGGTTCCCTTATTCTGTTGATATGATTTAAAGCTTTAAGTATCTCTTATCCTACTTTAGCTTAGATTGGCTCAAGGAAGTGTGTATATGTGTGTATGTGTGTGTGTTTGTGTGTGTGTGTGTATTGGAGGTGTTAATGTTGCTTAGACAAGGGGAGTCATTGGTGTGTAAAGTTAAACACCTATAAAACGATCAGCCTCGCAGTTTACCAACCTACAGTAACACACGACCACACACACACACACACACACACACACTGACCAAGTGTGTTGGCGTCAGACATTAACCACATTCCCTGCAAAGGACAAGAGAGTAAACATGAAGCTGAAGCTACCTAACCCCGGTTTGGACGAGCGGATACCGACTCATGCCCAGTTGGAGAAGCTGGAGGTGGAGGAGGTGGACAGCAGACCCAAGTGGGACAACAAAACCCAGTACATGCTCACCTGCGTGGGGTTCTGCATCGGACTGGGCAACGTCTGGCGCTTCCCCTACCTGTGCCAGAGCCATGGAGGAGGTAAGGAGGATGCATGTTTACTGTTTGATAGCGGTTTAGTTTCCTGAAAGACAACAATGTTACTGTTCATACAAAAACTTTAATGCAGCAATGCTAGATCTAACCCAGAATGTATTCCTAAGTGCTAAGAGTTGAGAGCACAAACAATAACAACAGACAAATAGTTTACTACACTTCCAGCAATGGATTACTTATATGTAAGCATTTGTATTTGTTTTTGTCTGAAAAATACGGTGCTCTTCCTTTCGCCGGTTTCAACTCTCAATAGATGATGCCTTTATAATTTCGCCGTGAACACGCACAACTATATATGTTAAATAGTTATTTTGAGCAGGGCTGACTCAAAGGGCTTTGTTTGTAAAGAAATCTCAGAGTTGTATTCTTTTAGTATTGTTATGCCTTCAATAACTCCAATAATGGCAACTTAAAGGTATTCTAAGCGATGCTGGGTAATATCACTTCTGGGTAATATCACTTCTGTTGACATTAAAAAAAACAGAGAGCTAAATTAAATACTGCGAATAAGCATAGGACACCAATTTACATTGTATGTCATGGTAAAAGTCATGGTTTTCAAAGTTCCCTGTACTCACACAAGCTCGGCAACATTGGCTGACACTGCAGACATTCTCAGTAAAATATAACAAACTTTGGGACTGAGTAACTTGTAAAGACTTGTAAAGTCAGCAAACAGCCTTTCTAAACCAACAGTCTTCTTGTATTGATATGCCCACCTTTTCTTCACACAGTGTTTGCCAACGCGTGTGTGTGTGTGTGTGTGTGTGTGTGTGTGTGTGTGTGTGTGTGTGTGTGTGTGTGTGTAATAAATCACAACAAAGTGTGTGAGATGCTACATAGCAACTGTATAAAAACACTTCCAATTCCCAATGTTTTCCTATGGTGCTTGATTTTTAATTGTTCTTGTACACACCAAGGTGCATTCATCATACCATTCCTGATCCTGCTGGTTCTGGAGGGAACCCCCCTGTTGTTCCTGGAGTTTGCCATCGGTCAGAGGCTCAGGAGCGGGAGCGTGGGAGTATGGAGGTCCATCAGCCCCTACCTCACGGGAGTTGGTAAGGACGGCTACATTGTTCTTCTCACAGTGGAGTGGGTGTTTTTTTAGAGAAAAAAGTACCCAGTTAGGATACAAGATTAAATAAATCAAATTCAATTGGGAGAGTTAATTTCTTTACCGACGTTCTTTCCCCCCCATAAGGGAGTGCCTGAGTGATTTTTCATGCTGGCATTTCTCTATAAATATTTCCTGGAATTAAAAAATATATCCAGACTTCTTAAAAACAACATAGGCAGGTGTGTATATCATGTTGTTAAAAACAACATAGGTATTTTCAATGGTATTTGATTTGTGCCCAACAGGCATCGCATCTATGATGGTGTCCTTCCTGGTGTCCCTCTACTACAACACCATTCTGTCCTGGGTGATATGGTACTTCTTCAACTCCTTCCAAGACCCTCTTCCTTGGAGCCAATGCCCTTTAAATGACAATAGAACCGGTATGACTGTGAGGATATACCCTATACATAGAATAATATATATACAAATATCCATGTGTTCCATACTATATACTCTGTATTACTTTTGAAATTGTCCTTTTTAGTGGTTAGTCAACTGCAATTAGCTGTTAGCATCATGCTAATCCCTGAAAATACCAGAGAACATTTCAATTGTGCCAATTTCAGACAAGATAGCCATCTATCAATCTACCTACACCAGGGGTGGGCAAAGTGCGGCCCGCCAAGCACTTTCATCCGGCTCGCCGAGCATTTAATTTGGTATCAGGTTGCTATTTTTTTCCTGCGATAGAGACGACGTTGGTTAGCTTTAACCAACGAGAGAGAGAGAGAGCGGCAGGTTCCAGCTGGCTTGTCATTGTTGATAACTGATATCTTAGTCCGGCAGCCATGGGGTCAGACCTGGTTTTGTCAGTTAAAGTTTTTTTTTTTTGCAGAATCTTGTAGACCTGGGGTATCTCTTTAAGATTTAGAAGGGTGCCCAGTGATATCCCTTGGGCAATTTTGTATATTAACCCTTTCTTGTTCAATGTATTGAATACAAGGTGAGACACTACAGGTGAATAGGGTAAAAAAATGAACTAGCAGATATCACTAAAACTAAAACTTCCCCAGTTGATTACTTACATTAATATGGAAAAAAAATGTATTACAAGTTATCTGTAATATAACGTTTAAATATGCAAATTAAGCATAATATAATTAAATATGTGCTGATTTGCATAAACTAAAAAAAAAACTAAATCGGAACATTAGATGAAGCCAGGTTCAAAATTACTTTTTCATTGTGTTTACATATTAGATGAAAAGTCTTTTACACAGGAAATTTGTATTACAAGTTTTCTGTAATTTAATGTTTAAATATGAAAAAGCCCAATGGGCCAAAATCATGAAATGGACATACCTCTAATTTCAAGATGAGTAGGCATACTCATATTAAATGCAAATCAACTCAATTAAAATGTACTAAAATACAGTGTTCTGTGTGAGTTTTTCAGACAGTACATTCAAATTTGGACAATTTAACCCTTCACTAAGTGAATTAAACCCTATATTTGATAATGCCAGTCCGGGAGCCATGGGGTCATGAAGGAAAAATTTAGTGATAAAAGCAAAATTAACCATTAAAACCCTATGTGCCGAAATCATGAAGGAAAAAATAGGAAAAGCAAATAATCAACTCCAATAGAATGTACTAAAATACAGTTTGCAGTGTGATAGTTATTCAGACAATACTTCATGCATTCAAATTGGGAAAATGTAACCCTTTTCTATGTCAAGTACTGTAATACATTTATAATTTCAGATATTGCCTGTAATAATTCTGAATATGTACACTTTTCCTAGTATTAGTTCTGATAATTGTCCAGTTCTGGCTCATCCTACCCTAAAACATGCAGAGAATATTGTGCAAGGCACCATTAACCTGGCAACTGCATCTGTTAGAGCTACAAGGATTTTCACTCTTGACACATCTTAGCCACATCTGATCATCTCCAAAATGTAGTTTGGTGCAAGTTTGACATTTTCTAGTAGACTGGTTGGGCTTAGTAACAAATCAATGAATCTTTCTTCAAATGGCAGTTGAATTTCCAACTGAAGTATTCCTTTGTTTCAGGCTCCAAATACTTCAATACTTACAAATTAATATTCTCTTTTTGAATGACAAGTTTAGGCTCTGAGCATAGACTACTACTGCAATAAAGAATAAAAATAAATAGAACAGTAGAACAGACACCCTGTAGAAATCAGCTAAAAGAGGGCAGTTTAGGCTAACAGTGGTCATTTACATAGCTTTGCAGTAAGTAAACCCAAAGTCCTTTTAGGCAAGTCCTTCCACTCAGCAGCCATATTGTAGCACTTTTTGGGCATCTATTTCGGCGTGCACAAGACTTCACAACACCAACCTTGCTCCAGCAGTGAGATCACAACACATGAAAGGGGTATGTGTAGACAACTGCCATACTATGGAGGATTTTTTGAGTGTTGTGACTCATTAGAAAGTCTCTGGTAAACCTCCATCCACACCTAAGAGACGTGCTAGTGAGAGATGCTAGCACGTAGCACCCATGGATTAGTTTCCTCTCCAACTCTGAGAATGAAATCTGCACTTCAGAAGCACCTACATACACCAAAATGTCCAGTCTTATACCTAACTATATTTAGAAGGCTTCTACAGAGGGGTTTGTTGATATGTTATTCCTAGCCTTTTTATATGACATTTTATTCCTAAAAACATGGCGAAAATGTATTTTTTAAGGCTATTGCCAGTATTTTCTGATTTTTACGGAATAAATAAGAGATATCTAAAATTCCCTGTGTAAAAGACTTTTTATCTAATATGTCAACACAATAAAAAAGTAATTGTGAACCTGGCTTCATCCAATGTTCCGATTTAGTTTTTTTTAGTTTATGCAAATCAGCACATTAGATGATGCTTAATTTGCATATTTAAACTTTATATTACAGATAATATAAAGTATAATATTTTCCATATTAATGTAAGTAATCAACTGGGGAAGTTTCATAGTGATATCTGCTAGTTATTTTTTTTACCCTATTCACCTGTGGTGCCTCGCTTTATATTCAACACATTGGACAAGAAAGGCTTAATATCAAGAATTGCCCAAGGAATATCATCGGGCACCCTCTCTAATCCTATTGAGTTACCCCTTGTCAGCAAGAAACAAAAAAAAAAAAAAAAACTTTAACCGACAAAACCAGGTTCATCTAAATTATGGCATTTGGCTGCCGGACTATCTCCTTCTTATAAGAAACTTTTAAAAGGAAATCATGAAGGCAACAGTAGTTCCCACTACTGACCATTTATAAACTGTAAGAGGGCACAGCCATACCTGTACAGCACTAGCTATAGCGGAGCAGGCAGAAGATCATTGAGACATGAAATATTCTTAAAGCGACAGTGCACAATTTATACATGTGTTAATGGGTTGGGTTGTGCGGCCTGCCGGCCAATTTTCAAAACCCAATGTGGCCCTTGAGCCAAAAAGTTTGCCCACCCCTGACCTACACTGATAGCCCATTGCTAGGGCCCTGAGAACATAAGGATGACCCCAGCAAATGCATGTCCACAATGAAGTCCTGCTAACAAGAGTTGAGACAAGAGGGTGGCGGGGTCAATTTAGTCAGCCCCACAAAAAAAACACTCACACACCAGTGACACCACCAAAGCAGTAGTATAATATGTCCCTCTCTACAGGTCTGGTGTCAGAGTGTGCTCGAAGCTCCTCAGTGGACTACTTCTGGTACCGGGAGACCCTCAACACCACCACTGCTATTGATGAGTCTGGTGGACTGCAGTGGTGGCTGGTCCTGGTCTCTCTTTGTGCGTGGACAGTGCTTTATGTCTGCTGTATCAGAGGGATTGAGTCTACTGGCAAGGTAAGTCCATGTTGTCACAACTAAAAAATAATATTGGAAACACTGCACTGAGAGACAATGGGAAGTTAGCGTGAAGCTAATGACTCTTTTTAACGGTTTAGGCTGTCTATGTGACTTCGACTCTGCCATATGTGGTTCTTGCCATCTTCCTGATCCGTGGGTTGACCCTAAAAGGATCTACGAGTGGCATAAAATTCCTCTTCACCCCAGATGTAAGACTCTTCTCCTATTAGCCACAACTCTCTCATTAATAATGCAAAAATTGCCACAAGGCAACATGCTTCAATCTGTGTTTATTTGTTTTCAATTCAGGTTAATGAATTGATTAATCCACAAACATGGCTGGATGCTGGGGCACAAGTTTTCTATTCCTTCGGCCTTGCCTGGGGCGGGCTAATCTCTTTCTCCAGCTACAACTCTGTGCAGTAGGTTGCTTAGCTTCTACTTTCATTTTAAAACTTATTATCATAGTATCATATCTAAATTTACGAAAAAAAAGGAAATTTGACAAAAAATTGTGCTTCTCTGCTCCTTTTCAGCAACAACTGTGAGTTAGATGCCATCATCATCTCCATAATAACGTGTTGCACCTCCCTGTATGCCGCTATAGTCATCTATTCCATAATCGGGTTCAGAGCCACTGAGAAGTTTGACGACTGCCTCAGCGGGTATGTTATAATGGAAGAGAGTGCCTAGATTCAGATTGTTCATTTTAGGGTAGCATACTGGTAACACCACTGTTTACTTTATTATTTAATTTTAAAGGAATATCTTGGCACTGCTGAACACTTTTGACCTTGCTGAGGGAAGCATCAACGAGACCAACTATGACGCGGAGCTCCAAAGGCTTAACGGGACTTCACCGGATACCATTCAGGGCTTACAGCTGAAAGCCTGTGACCTACAGACATTCCTCAGTGAGGTATGGAATGGAAACGTCTAGGCTAGGCTTACGTGTATGTGTCCAATCAGGTCTATCCATTGTAACCCAGAGACACAAAATACTATTTTCTGATTGGCTGGCAGGAAGCTACTAATTCTGTTTAATGAGACACACATGAAGTAGGTCCGATGAAAACGTTTTTTTCATTTTTTTATCACAGTTCCATATCAATGCTCTGGAGACTTTGAATGTGTAAGTGTTCTTACACTGTCCAACATTCATAATAGAGGCTGCAACAGTGAGGTCAATGGCACTTTTTAAAACTAATACCAATGCATGTACCAATGGCTTTCCAATACACACCCAAACACATTCTATAACCATTCCCTTTTCATTCACCTTCATAACCTCTACATTACCAGGTCTTCTTGAGCTGGAGTCAAAGTCCATGTTTCTACTTGTAGCCTACTAATGATTTACTTAGTGGCCTTGTATATCCCCATATATACTATAGTGCTAAAGGGCAAGCCACTGGAATTGGCAGTACTGGATAGCAATACAATTGCATTGTTCTTTAGATGCCAACATGAGATCTCGCACAATTTATCAGAAACACATCAAAGTCTGTGAGTCTGTGAGTCCGGACATTGGGATTGGCACATGGCTGCTGTGTCCTGCTGTCAAAACGCCCTCAAATCTAAGATTTTAAAAATGTACTGTGACAAAATGAGGCTGAACACCCTCCCAGTTTTTATATGATTTTAACAAGACTTTGATCATTCAAAAAAAGTCAGCTTGGACCTGATACCTGTTGCCATTTTTTTGGAATATGGCTCTGAAGTTGGCCAAAGATGTGGGGTTTTTTTCTTCATTTTTGAGCCTTAATATCTATGAAACTAATCATCATAAATTGGCTGATTTTCGAGGGTCTCCAAGGGGGGCCCCAGAACTCAGTAACGAAAAATAGCTGGAGGGTTTTAATCATACGGCTGTTCATAGTTCCACATACCTATCACACATACAACGTATGAGCCGATTTGGCCGACCCCCATGTTCCGACCTCTGCCTGGTTTTCTCATGCAATGACTCTTAAAGTTGCAGTTGGCAAGATTTTTTTTATCATATTCACTGAAACCGACAATATGCTCCAACAGAACAACGTAAATCAGCCGGTTTTAGAAAAAAACACTTCTACCTCCACCTAGAGCCTGTTATTTGTTTTGCAAAAATCCACAGCTCCCGGTTCTTCTGGTACAATCAGAGCAGGGCTGTGTGAGATCTGACTGTCAATCACAGTCTGGTGCAGTCTGGTGAGCACTGACGAGCACAAACTCGATGAGAGGGTGCTCTGTGGTAGTGGGAGAGGGGCATGAGAGTTATTTTGCCTAAGTCCCCTCAATCTGTCAGACTTGCAAACTGCAGCTTTAAGCGTGTATCCTGTCTGGTTTCGCTCTCCAGTAGGCCTAATGTCAAATGTCTTGACACTCTGGCTTCAAGACCTTGAAAACTTGTGTAGGTTACCATCTGTCATGTGGAGTACAGTATGAAATTGCACCACATGACATCATACCATGTGTGATCCTACAGGGTGTGGAGGGCACGGGCCTTGCCTTCATAGTGTTCACAGAGGCCATCACCAAG
Source organism: Alosa alosa (assembly GCF_017589495.1). Lineage (NCBI taxonomy): Eukaryota > Metazoa > Chordata > Actinopteri > Clupeiformes > Clupeidae > Alosa > Alosa alosa. The sequence goes on along the minus strand of NC_063208.1, from coordinate 24,045,585 downwards.
ATGCCCGTCTCCCCACTGTGGGCTGTGCTCTTCTTCATCATGCTCTTCTGTCTGGGGCTGTCCAGCTTATTTGGCAACATCGAGGGGGTCGTCGTTCCACTACAGGACCTCAACGTCCTGCCCAAGAAATGGCCCAAAGAGGTTTACACAGGTAACCAACCGCCTTGTGTAACTGTGTTGTGTTTGACCAACCTCGCGGCTCAGCCCTGCACCTGAAACAATGTAGAGTGCAAGTCCAAAAACGTTTTATGAGTGCTAGATCAAAACTCAAACTGAAGGTAAAAATCAAAAGAAGGATCTGCACCCTATATTAGAAGCTCCCCATTTTAATTCATACGTTTCAATCTCACAGATCTTCGTCAATACCTGCATCAATCCTTCTTTTGACTTTTACATTCAGCCCTGAACCTGCCCTGACTCGAATTTGAAACTTGGATTGGGAGCTAAAAGCCATGGGTGCTAGTATCTCTCACTATAGCATGTTTCTTGAGGTGTTGGGATGGAGGTTTACTTAACATACATATTGTGCAGCTAAACTTTTGCTCAGGTCCTTCTAGGGATCGACCGATATGGTTTTTTCAGGGCCGATACCGATATCAATTATTACCAAAACAAGAGGCCGATAACCGATATGTAAAACCGATATGTCAGTTGTCAAAAAGGGGGGTAGGTAGTAAAGGCGATATGCTGCAAAAAATTAATTCAAAAGCATTTCATTATGCAAACTTTTCTTTCTTCTTTTGATACACAATTGTCTATCAACTTGCATCACTTGCAAGTGTAAATCCTGTGTATCATATTAATCCAAGAGCTAAGTGATAGCAATTATTTTCATAGACTAGGCCTACACAATGGGCTATGTGCTTGTTAAGGGACCTGTCACAAAGAGGATGCTTTGCCATCGTGTGTGTGAGTGCACGAGAGAGGGAGAGGAAGAGGTGCATGCGTGATGGCAAGTGTTACGGTTGAATAGTTTAACAAAACAGTTTTAAAATAGTTCTTAGGCTATTTAAGTATGCAATTTGTGTCCATGTGTAGGCTACAAGCTACACTTTTGAGAGCCTATAGCTCAGGACGCGATTTAGTTCAGGTCGGATTAAATTACGGCTGGCCCTGGGTGCATGTTGTCTTTTCTGACAGTCCGTTTCAAAAAGGAGCAATTCGACTTTTTGACGTTCGCTATCGCATAATTTAGGACTTGTCTGTACTATGTCCGCCGTGGTGTCCCGTTATTCACAATTACCGAACGAGGCACGCAGCACCCGAGTTTGTAGGCTAACTAGTAGGCCTAAATTGGCTGTATTCGTGCTAACTAACAAATCAGACGGTGTAGTGGGCGGGACAATGCTCTTGACCACAGAGTAGCAAATGCAGGGAGTGAGAGACACTTTACAGACAAAGTAGCTCGTTTCATTCTTTTCCATTTCAATATTTATCCATTTGACCAATATCAATTATTTAAAATCTAAATATTGGAAAAATGACAGGCGATAATTGGTCGATCCTAGGTCCTTCCTATGTTGCCATATAGTTGTACAGTTGAATCAAATAACCAGCTGCTTAATCTGAATTTCCTACTGCATATGTTGTAGATTCAGCTCAATGATTTTCTGTCATGTACTACTGAATAATGGACTTCCTGTGAATAAACATTTTTTGATTCTATTTGTTCCAGGTCTAACATGCCTTGTTTCCTTCATCATTGCTTTGCTCTTTTCTCAACGTTCGGGTAACTACTGGGTCTCACTGTTTGATACCTTCGCTGGCTCAATCCCTCTGCTCACCATAGCCTTCTTTGAAATGATTGCCGTGGCATACATTTATGGAATAGATAGGTGAGATAAAGTTACGATAAGTGCATTCGTTTAGTGTTTTTTTTTTACGTATTTGGATGATGTTTCACCTAATGAGGCTAAAGTAAAGTATTGCTGTTATCATAAGTTTGGCTCTTGTATGTGACATGTCGTCTTGCTATCATCATATCTATTGCTGCACTCCAGTATATAGTGAATTAAAATATACTCTCACTCTTTCACTGTCTTTCAACAGGTTTAATGATGACATTGAGTTCATGATTGGTCATAGGCCCAACATCTTCTGGAGGGCATCGTGGATGGTCATAAGTCCTTTGATAGTGTTTGCCATATTTGTTGCTTACTTTGTCTCCAAAGTCACAGAGGAGCTTACCTACACAACATGGGACCCAGACTCGGTAAGTATACCCTTCGAATGAAATTGAATTGAAATTGAAATTAAACTGCAAAAAATTTGAAAAATTTAATGACTACATCTTGCTCTGTTGGAGAGGGAAGACCATTGAAATGTAACATTAGTTTCCAGGAAGGTTATTATCAGAAAGTCCTGCATTGCAATATATTTTGAACTTTGAACATTCCATATATTTTTCAGAAGATTTTTTAAGGAAATAGTATTGCGTTTTGTGTTGCATGCTGCCAATAGACATGGCACTGATGGTGTTGTTCCCTACTCTTGCAGGAAAGCTTTCCGAAGTTGTTGGCACGCACATATCCAGGGTGGATCTACGTCATCATCTTTATCCTGGCTGGTGTGCCGAGCTTGGCTGTCCCATTTGTGGCGCTTTATAAATATATTCAGAATTGCTGTTGTAGAGACCACTGATGTTACTTTCCTAAATTAGGAGGAGATTACAGATTAAAATTGTAGATTAATTCCAATGCATATAAAACAGGTGAATTTTCCATTGGTGCTTTATATTTATGCTGTCATGTAAATATGATGTCAGAATGCACTTTGATGATGTTGTTTCTGCTAAACATTATATGTAAAAATACAGTCTTGACATAAAATATAATATAAATTCAATTTACGGTATATATTTACCTACATAAGAGGACTGTATTATTTGCTATATGATAAGCTAATATTTGTACACACAGGATCATACTGTAGTTCTGAACATGAAGAATATATCCATGCTTAACACTAAATATATGCAGTATTAACTCACTTGCGGTTGAAAATGACTACAATAGTAGTTTGTTTGCTGATACAATTTCAATGTTTGAAAAGATTGTTTTTCTATAGCCTATTTGAATACAAATCATGTTAAAAATAAATAAGTAACTCCCATATCATCACCATTTGTGTAATGACCAGTGTGTTTGTGGTCAGTGGAGAACCACCATGGGGTGATGTATTACTGACCTGACTATAACACACATAATCAAAATCTTCTGACCATATTTGGTTGCTTTCCTATAAAGTGATTTTATTCATGTTATTCTAACATTTGCTGTTATTTATCATTGTCGTTCTAGCCTGGTTGAACCCAGATGAACCTGTTAGGAAATTTTTATTGGTCTGAAAATACGCCCATTGACGTCTGTTTCCAAAACACTAAAAACCCATGAACGTGTATTTTCTTTGGAATTGAGTAAACTACTGCAGACTGCACCTTCGTTTACAAGAAAGATATGTTTGTTGCAATTCTGAAACAATTTGGTAACACTTTAATGCACACATTTAAGTTTAATTTCACTTCTGCTTACGGCTGTGGATGTAGTGAAATGGCAAGTTCAGAAATGGGCGCCAGTGGGTTTCTTCAGTGGGGGTGGAAGTCGTTTTGGATAAAAGCGTCAAATACCATACCAATGACCATATTCAAATAAATGCATGGCAGTGTGCAAACATTTTACATCTTATTAGTTCATCACATTTTAAACAAACATGTAAAACATAATTACAGACAAATAACAGTGAAAGTGATGAATCACAAATGATCATCCCTCTTATTCTGAGTCCTGTTAAACTCTAGTATGGGCTGGCCTTGCAATGCTACATGGTTTACTGTACGGCTGTTAAATTAATTTGGTCAAATTATATTCCTTATATTCATACATACAAAATATCCATTTATCTATGACATTGTTGTAGATGGGGACTACTGTATGTTTGCCCACTGAATGACCAATGGAGTGTTGGGTCTAAGAAGACTATTTCATCAGCTCAGTAAAACTCCAGCAATAACTTTAACAGTAATTTTGATAGTCTACAACCGACAAATAGAGATCATGTCAAGCAATGATAGAAAAATCAGGAACAGGATTTCATTACAATGTCATCACTGATCAACTGATGATGATGCAGTTTATGTGGAATGAATAAGCTAAATGAATAGGCTGCCGTTACACTAATCAGTGCTAATCTAGTGATGCAAACAAGTTGTGAACCAGAGAATGCAAAGAGAACTTGTGACACTTTTGACATTATGAACAGGGACACACTATTATTGATGGGGACGAGACCGAGTCTTTAAAGGGTCAAGACCGAGTCGAAACCGAGTCCGTTGGTTTTTAAATGCAGCTGAGGCCGAGTCAAGACCGTGTCTTTGCGGAAGCAAAACCGAGTCGAGACTGCATCAAGACTGCATTACTTACATTTAACATCACCCAAGTATCATATTCAACAGTTAAATTCCCAAAGGGTAGAGTGGGAATTGTTGGCTATAAGAGAAGTCTAGCACACATTTGTTTACCAAACTTCTTTTCTGAACAATACTTGACTAGGAACTCAGCTGGAGTCAAAATTATGTATGGCATGATGTCGACATTTCATTCAAGTTGAATGTGTTGAATTGTGGTTCAAGTAACCAAATTTAATAATTGCAGATTGCTCACTCATCTTGTCAATTATTACAAACAGAGGCACGCATTAGAATGACAGATTATGCCAAAACCATAGGTCAGGCTACTTCAACCCTTTCCAGAATAACCCCGCACTTTTGCACTGCGCAGCATAGCACCCATGGAATATAATTTAACACCAGTCAATATTATAATTTTCATTAAAATAAGAATGTCTGTAATGGTGGATATTTTAGAATATACTATGAAATATACACAATTACACCAAAAAAATGGGGGGAAAAGGAGTCCACCCCCTTCCAATGTAGGTCGAGACCGAGTCAAGACCGAGTATTTTTGCTTTCAATTCCGAGACGAGACCAAGTAAGCAAAAAATGGTCTTGAGACCAAGACCAGACTGGAGTACTCAAGCTCTGATTACTGAGGCAAAACATATGTAGAAACTACTGATACCTTGCTCATCATAACATAAATAATACAACCAGCACATTATGTCATCCACTCTCGCATGGAAGAGTGGAAGGCTAAGGTGAGTGTGTGTTATATTACGGTTAATAAACAATCGAATTAAAAAAAAAGGTTGACCTCATTTCAGTCGATGGAATAAAAGATCCACCCCTGTCCACCAGGGTGACCGGGCGTGGGGGACACTGCCTCTAAATTCAGACTGACAGAAAACAACAGAGGAAGACCAGTCCAGACATGAAGTGGAGGCTATCTAACGTTGGTCTGGATGACCGTGTACAGACTCTGGCAGACCTGGAGAGGTTGGAAGAAGAGGAGGCTGGACGGAGGCCCAAATGGGACAATAAGGCTCAGTACATGCTGACCTGTATCGGATTTTGCATTGGACTGGGAAATGTTTGGCGCTTTCCTTACCTGTGCCAGAGCCATGGAGGAGGTACTGTAAGGTTGAGAAAAAGATTATATAATCATTATTACATAATGCTAGAAGACTTGATTAGGATGTCAGGCTAACATCTACTAAATACTAATACTAATTCAGAGGAATAGAATGTAAATAATAATAATAATAATAATAATAATAATAATAATAATAACACATTAAGGGTTTGATTCCAACATGTTGTATCTCCATGTCATGTTAAGTCATGTTAATTGTGTATGTCAGGTCATATTAATAAAATTGCAGTTGTGCTGTTTTGATTGAGTAAAGATAAATCAAATAACAATAACCCAATTATAGTTCCACTGAAATTCAAAATTCAAATTTAATTAAATTAAAAAAAAATTAAAATAAATTAAGGATATAGTGTTTTGGAACCAAACTCTATACTTTTGTACTATTAAAATATAATTCTCCTGATTATAATATAATAGTAACAAATAATTTGACTGCTATTGTAAAGTCCAGGCACATCCTCTCACAGAGTTGCTTCTAGTCCTGATTCTACTAAAATCTACTTCCTGATTTTGGCCACTCTAATGCCCAGGTGTGTTCATCATCCTCTTCCTGGTCCTGGTGGTCCTGGAGGGGACCCCTCTTCTCCTGATGGAGTTTGCCATCGGCCAGAGGCTGAGAAAGGCGAGCCATCCATCCATACCTCGGAGGGGTCGGTGAGTCGTGCACTATAGCAGACTGCAGTAACACTCAGCCCTGAGGGCAGTGTAGTGGGAGGTGGTGGTACGGCTGCCACTGTTGAGCCCTTAACCCTTAAAGGTGTAGGTTTTTGAACATTCTAAGTTCCGCAACAATTGAAGGTTCTAAAATTCTATGTTGAATTCAATGAACTCAGATATTCTTTATAATGTTCATTTCTCAACATTCCCGTCACACCGGTGTGACGGTACTCCTTTAAGGGTTAAGCAAAGCACTTAAGATAGGCCCTTGTCATAGTTGACATAAGTCGGGGCGGTGGTAGTGTAGCGGTTAAGGAAATGGGCTAGCGTGCAGTAGCTTGAAAGTTGTCGGTTCAATTCCCGGCTTCCACCGTTGTGCCCTTGAGCAAGGCACTTAACCCCAAGTTGCTCCGGGGACAATGTAATCCCTTGTAATATAGTTGACATATGTAAGTCGCTTTGGCTAAAAATGCGTCAGCCAAATGTAATGTAATAAGTCGCTTTCAGCCAAATAAGCAAACTGGCTGGCCCTAAGGTAGCCCTAGCGTACACTAGCCTGTTGGTGGAAACACAGTTATTGTTCACAGATACCCTTCTGAAATGGATATAATATATATAATGGATATCTTGCCCACTAGGGAAGACTATTGAGCAAAAGGAGACTTATATGGTTAGGGGACTGATATCTCTATGCCATAAGCTTTTGATAAAAGTGCCACACCTTTCAGTTTTTCAGACATCATATGAGGGAATACTCAAGACAAACCACACTTTAGTCTGCTTTTTATATAGTGCACGTCACTGTGCACATCTTTCTGCCTTTAATATGCATGCAATAAAAAAAAGCTTTTATCAGTAATTGAGTGGTTTCATTAGTTGTTTGCCTAATCTGTACCCAATAGGTATTGCCTCAATGATGGTGTGTTTCCTGGTTGCCATTATGACGTGGGTGCTGTGGTATCTTTTTAACTCTTTTCATGACCCACTACCATGGAGCCATTGCCCTGCCAATGACAACAGAACAGGTGCTTTATACTTCACTATCAACCTGGCATATCATTTCCTCTGCCGGCTCATCTCTTTATACTGAGGAAATAAGAACATGCTTTACAGTCATCACTGTATTATTGGTGCTGTACTTAAAAATGAATGACCGCACTAATTCTACTACTTAACTAAACTGGAGTCATTTTAGGGCTGTTATTATCCTAGAATGCAGAGGTGGGTAACCCTGATTTAATTAAGTAAAAGTCCTCTCACGGTTTGGTTCTACCTGCGTCCATAGGTGATTCCACTAACGAGCTGATATACCTGCGTGCACTTAGCAATAGGTGATTCCACTAATGAGCTGATAGACCTGTCTGACAGGTATTTTCCTAAGGTTGGGTTATTAGGTTGGGTTACACACCTCTGCTACAGTATGTTGGGTTACGCACCTCTGCTCGGTTGGGTTACACACCTCTGCTCGGTTAGGTTACACACCTCTGTTAGGTTGGGTTACACACCTCTGCTACGTTGGGTTACACAGCTCTGGTAGATTGGGTTACACACCTCTGCTATGTTGGGTTACACATACTCTGTTTGGTTGGGTTACAAACCTCTGCTATGTTGGGTTACACATACCTCTGTTTGGTTGGGTTACAAACCTCTGCTATGTTGGGTTACACATACTATACCTCTGCTCTTTTCCCATCCCCATAGGTCTGGTTCCTGAGTGTGCTCTGAGCTCCCCCATAGACTACTTCTGGTACAGAGTGACCCTCAACTCCTCAGCCAGCATCAATGACCATGGTGGTCTACAGTGGTGGCTGGTCTTGAGTCTAGAATGTGCATGGCTTCTTCTCTATACAATCTGTGTCAGGGGCATTGAAGCTTCTAGCAAGGTACGGTATGTCTTTGCAAATTCTTGGAGCAGCCTTAAAATCATCTATGCGCATCATGGTGATAGCACTGAATAGGTTATATACATTAAATTTGATTATAGTTAGTCGTTCATACATTATGACCAGTAGTATATAATGCTTTGGGAATTTAAACTCATTAATAAACTCCTTTCACCAAACTTTTCTTTTTTGTTTGGTATCACTGTATCTACTAATTTTTTACTGTTGTATTCTTTTCAGCTATGTTGATATAGTTTAATTTCACTTGAATACTGCACATTGCACTGAACACATTTTTGCAGTTCATTATTTAGGGGAGACCGGGGACAGTTGCAACACTTTTTGCATTTGGCTCTGTTACTCAGAGACGGTTTGGATTAGACAAACCAATTTTTTATACAATACACTTACATATGTCTGTCAACAGTTGTTGCAACTGTCCCCTTTCCTGTCAAAAAACCTCATGTGCTAGCTAAACAAGGGGACCTTGAAACATGCTAACCATAGTAGCTTAAAGTTAACATATCACTCATTTAAATCATACAAGTTTGAGCTGAATCACAAAAACAGTGACAGCAGTTTAACAGAAACAAAGCTCAAGAAAATAAATACTTTCATACCTAAAAAACAGTTTTTTTTACAATAAATCCTGGAGCAGTTCAGGAATCTCCTTGCTTTTTCTCTGCTAAGGGGGGCATTCAACTGAGCATATGCAGTGTGAGTGTCATCACTCTACCTTGTTTCTGATTGGAGAAAATTGACATGTTGCAACCATCCCCTGTTGCAACTGTCCCCGGTCTCCCCTACAAGTTCTCCTTTTTCTTTCTCCCTAGGCTGTGTATGTGACATCCACTCTACCCTACGTGGTTCTGTTTGTCTTCCTGATTCGAGGCTTAACCCTTAAAGGTTCTTTAATTGGACTTAAGTACCTTTTCACTCCTGATGTGAGTTTCGCAATTCACCCACTTACTCAAATCTTAAAGGACAATTCCGGCGATTTTTCACATAGATCTCTGTTTCTCAAGGTCACAGAGTACTGTTGGTACGGGAAAAAACCCCTGAAAACAATCGGTTCTACCTAGCTCAAGTTGCTGCAGTCAACAACTACAGTGCTACACTCTGGGGGCATGAACATGGAGGCTCATCCCCTCACTCGAGAGATCTATGTGAAAAATCGCCGGAATTCTCCTTCAATGCAATCTAGGGGCATAAACTCTACCTTAAACTGTTGTGCTGTAAATCTTAATGTAAAAATCAGGTTTCTAGGCCAAGTATACTTGGGTACACAAGGAATTTGGTCTCTGCATTTATCCCATCCGTGAATTAGTGAACACACAGAGCACACAGTGAACATACATACAGTATGTTTGGGACATGCATTATGTGTAGAGTGATGTGTATACATGATGTGAACCCCGAGTATAACATGGCATGAAAGTTGACTTCAAACTCTATCCTAGGTGTCTGCTGTTGTTAATGGTTATGGTGATAGAATTTGGCAGACACTTTTGTCCACAGTGACTTACAGAATAAGAGCCTTACAATACTTAAAATGAACAGAAACAGTTTTTAAAAGATGGTGCAGGTGCACCATCATTAAGCAATAGAAATGATAACAGTAATGTCAGTACAATATCAATTATCAATAATGACAATAAATAAATACCATAAATATACAAACAACAACTCGAAGATTTAATGAATTAAGTGTAAGCTGAACAGATAATAATACAAGTACATTTGAAGGGTTTAGATGCAAAAGCCTCTAAATGCCACCTATGTCAAAAATGAGATAAAGATGGTGAGGGGATGCTCTCCACACATAGTATACGCTAATCAAATAATTTAACTTCTAAACCCACTAAATACCACTCTCTTCCTGGTCTGAAATATAGATTTATAGGCAAAAACCTATAGGAGCCTGAATTTAAATGCTCATTTAAAAGAAAAGTAGTCAGACGGATTTAGAGGGTTTTGAATCTGAACTCTTCATTTGCATACCTGTCTAGGTAAGTGAGCTATTGAAGACGTGGTTAGACGCAGGGGCGCAGGTCTTCTTCGGCTTTGGAACTGCTTGGGGCAGCCTCGTCTCTTTCTCCAGCTACAACCCTGTCCAGTGAGTAGACTGGATAAGGAAGTGAAAAGATCAAATGAAACAGAAAAACAAAAGTGTCCTATCAAATGACCCTGTTAATTTAGTTCACTCAAACTTTATCAAAGGAATTGTTGAATGAAGTATGTCTATGTTGTTATTGTTGTGGATGGAAGTCTTTCTTATTGTTTATCTTATATCCTTGTGTTTGTTTTATTACTTATCTAGTAACAACAAGATGCAATAATCTTATCGGTGGTCACATGTGTCACCTCTATCTACGCTGCTGCAGTCGTCTACTGCATCATAGACTTCCGAGCAACAGAGAAGTTTGAGGCCTGCACCAGTAGGTAAGAGAGCTATTTCCTCAAAACTGCATCTTCTGGGACTGTTTTTAAATCATTGATAAAAACTCATCCGACTTGCGTTCAACAGCCATTGAGCCTGTGGGAACTGTGGATGGAGATCTCATTTGTATTATGTCTGTATGTCTGTCTCTGTCTGGACTGAGGTACTTTTTGTTTTTTGTCTGAAGGTATCAGCTGTTGTTGGCTTTAAACTCTGTCTTTCTTTGATTGTGAAGCACTTTGGATGTAAATGTTCACTGTTCAATTGCCTGTAGGAATATCTTGACTTTGCTGAATACCTTTGATTTAACTGAGGGGAGCATCAATGAGGATACCTACGAGGCAGCTCTTCAGAGTCTTAACAGCACATTTCCCAGCATCACTCAGGGTCTGGAGCTACAGACATGTGACATGCAGAAACTACTTAGTGAGGTGAAGTATGCATGTCTTCACATGCTCCGGTAGTAAACTATTGATGGTGGCAAACAATTTCATTCATGGGTACAAAAATATAGCGGTGTCTCTCGAATATTCCTATTCCAGTTAATTCTAAACAAAACTGAAGTAAATATATTTGGCTCCAGGCTCTGCCTCTGACTTCAACAACACACTTGGTTTCACTTCTCAAAATATTGCATTGTTGGAAATCTTTTTTCAATGTGTTTTCCTTCATATGTCCTTGAATTTCAAAACACAAGTTTATAGTGTGGGGAAGGGAAGCTTTCGGCAACTTAGAATCAGCCAAACCTTTTCTCCTTTTATTTCATTTAACATTGTGTTGCTCTGCCATTTTAAGTTCGATTTAATTATTTATTTGCATTTTTTTCTATGCATCCATATTTGATCTGCCTTTATGTTTAGTTTGATTGCAAATCAATAGGCTCAACCCCTGTTACAATGTGCTACTATATATAAATTACCTTGACCTTGACCTTCAGGAACTGCACATCTTCCCTAAGTGATGGCCCAAAGAGGCTCAGGTGGACTACAGTAGCATACATTTTTAAAATCAAGATATAATAATAAAAGAAGACATGAATATAGTTATATCAAATACCCAAATGGAATTCTGCATTTTTGATTGGCTGTCAGGATCCTCCAATGTGACTGGCAAATGTAATTCTGCAATGTCAATGGCATGATAAATTCCTGCTGTCTGCAATTCTGCAATCTGATTGGCTGTTGGATTCCAATAATCTGAATGACTAAGGGCATCCAGCATTCTGATTGACGGTTGGAATCCTCAACTCTAATAGGCTGTTGGAATTTTCTGAAATGTGATTGGCTGTTAGAATCAACCAATCTGACCAATAAGGGAGTGTTGTATTCTTATTGGCTGATGAAATCTTGTCTTCTGATTGGCTGATGAATCCCTGCAATCTGGGGCTATTTTAAAAGCAAAATTGGCTCCATTTTGCTATGTTTGGTCACAATGGTGTGCAACAATTCGCAACTGGCTTTTGCTGATGGAATCCTGTATATTGATTTGCTGTTGGCATTCTGCAATCTGACTGGCTGTTGGAAACCTACAATTGGATTGGCTGTCCATTTCCTGCAATCTGATTTGTTTGTGGGCGTGGTGATTGCACTTTGATTGAAGCAGTACCTTCACAGAGGGCGTAGCAAGATAAGGTTTGCAAGAAGTTGCAGGAGTATCGGATTGGGGTGGGGGACTGATCTAAATGGATCATAAATCATATCAAATTTCATATCAATCTCTGTTTCAGGGGTGGCCTGCTTATTTTCCTTCGTCATTGCGTTAATATTTACACTGCAGTCCGGGCAGTACTGGGTGATGCTCTTCGACTCCTTCGCAGCATCCATTCCTCTTTTCTTCCTGGCGTTTGTGGAAATAATGACCGTGGTTTACATATATGGAATAGAGAGGTAAGTCGGTGAAGGTCGGCTTTTTTATATATCTTATAATGATAGGTTTTATATAAAATTCTATCTTTAATTCCATCACATAACTCAATGAAATACCTCATAAGGCATGTCAGATTTAAGATGTGATTAGGGGAAAAAATTAAATTAAATGTATTGTGCAGTATAGTTTGATTTTATCAATTGATCTAAACATCCCAAAGTGATATTAGCCCTGTAGAAATCAATTAATCGAAAGCACATGTGAGGCAGACAGTAACATTATCAGAAAACCTTGGAACCTGCCTATTACCATGAAAATGACTTGGATATATTTAACAATATAATTACAGATTTAAACATTGAGTTTATGATTGGACACAAGCCCAACCTATTCTGGCAAATCTCATGGAAGTTCACAAGCCCCTTCATACTATTAGTCATTCTTTTTGCTTATTTAATCACTCAAGTGACACAAGAGTTGACCTATTCTGTTTGGGACCCCAGTTCAGTAAGTAAACCAATGGCTGAAATATGACTTTAAATGATTTAGAATGTATACATTTATACAATCAAATATACTGTATATATTGGGCTAATGGCTATTCTGGTCCTATGCAGGTGGATTTTCCAACATTAACTGAGTTGCCATTTCCTGGATGGGTGAATGGAGTTCCAAGCTTGCTTGCCCCATGTGTAGCTTTGGTTAAGTTTCTTCGAAACCACTTTATCACGAAGGAGCCATCCAAATAAAAAAAAAAGATAGCATAGTGTCAACTGAGACAAATGTTTTCCAGAATTTGCATAGTAAAAATAAAGGCAGAAACAAAGTGAGAGAGAGAGAGAGAGAAAAGAGAGAAAAGAGTATTGTATTGTTTTGTAAAGAGCATATTGTGTATTGTTTTGTAAAGAGCATATTGTGTATTGTTTTGTAAAGAGCATATTGTGTATTGTTTTGTAAAGAGCATATTGTGTATTGTTTGTAAAAAGCTGTCTATTGAGATTAACAGATTAAAATAACAGGATTATGTACATTTTCAAAAATAGTTGTACATGAATGATTTTGTTAAAGTTGTAACAATAATCTGTACAGTAAAAGTGATGAAATGTTATCTTTTGTTGAAACTCTGAGTATAACCATGCATACGCTTTACAAATGGTTGGCTACATCTGAGATGATGGCATCATGACTTTGATGTAACACATGCAATTAACCATTTTTAGACATTGATGATTAAATCATTATTAAAATAATTAAAAAAAGACACCCTGCCAAATGACAGTGGCTGTGTGTGTGTGTGTGAGAGAGTGAGTGAGTGAGAGAGAGAGAGAAGTGATGGTGACAATGTTAACATTGTTAATCTTAAACTCAGACCTTTGACGCCTGGAAAAATACAAGAATACTCATTTTATTTCTCACAGGTGTGCCTAACACACACACACACACACAGTGAATGTGGAAATGAAGACACATTGATGAATCATTGATAGCCGTGGGTCAGTTGCCTATAGTCAAGAGTGCCATGGAATTTTTTTGTCTGAACCACATTTTAATGTACAATATTTCACACTGGAATTTGCTGTGTATTTGTACTAGTTATGATAAGAAACTAGATTGTCATATGTCGTAGAAAATGTCCACTTCCGAATCCAATTAACAATTAACACTAAACTATTTACTAATTAGCACTTCTGGAACAAGGCGTCCAAAGGAGACAGCGCAGACAGGAGATCTCTGAAGACTGCTGATCTTTATTCACCGTATTGCAGTGATAGTACAGCCCAAACAATGTCCAGACCAACCATCAATGAGATCTGACCTACGGATGGCTGTAGTCTATCTTTTATGCCCCTCGGTCCTCAAGACGTGCCTCCTTCTTGCGCCATCCCAAAAACACCTTTTAGCCAATCAGCATTAAACAGGATCAGTTCAAGCATAAAAATATATGCAAAACTGTAATGCATAAAAATATATGCAAAACTGTGTAACCTCTTTCTGGTTGTCTCCAGTTGGGTGTAAGAAGGGCTTTCTTATCTTGATTACTTCATAAAAGACAGTGTCCACCTGTTACTTGTCCTTGCTCTGTCACAGCCAGCTGATGTCATCGCCTCTCCCTTGACCATCTAATCCTCATTTTCTCAGATTGTCTCCTCCTGGTATCCACAGTACTTTTCCACTCGCCCCACTGCTCTGATTGTTAGTCTGGTTTGTCCATTATATGTAATGACCTTAAAGGAGAATTCCAGTGTGATATTGACCTAAAGTGTGTTGAAACATGATACCGAGTGTGAACGTATGTCTCATAGCCCACCTCGGCTTGTCCCCTGCAATCTGGCGCTAGTTAGCCGATGCTACCAACAGCTTTTTCAATGGTGGTGCTTCGGCATCGGGCTAGCCATGCAAATAAATCACTGTTTTACACCATTTACGAGGCTCAATGTATCTCCACATTTCATTGGTAGGCTTACGAGGGCCCTGACATTTAAAACGAGACATTGAGAACTTTGAAAAAACAGATTCCAAAAATAATTCAGTGGAAATGCATGGATTCCAGTTGCTGCTACTGGAAGAAACTGGAATCCATGCATTTCCACTGAATTATTTTTGGAATCTGATCCCTTATCATACCTGTTCATTCTTGCTCATTGCTCGACTTATCGTGACTAAATTCAAGATGGCTGCAAACGCTAAACTTCGTGAAGATACTGTCTGTATAAATCGTCTTGTAAGTAAACTCCCAGATAGCAAAATTTCACCGGCCCACCTCTGGCCCACTACCTTGCCTCAGGGTTGTGTGAGTGTTGGCCCAGTTCTGGCTGGGCCTCCGGCCCAAGAATGGCCCAGTCACTGATAACTGACACAAAGAATTTCCTCTGGCCCAGATGTGGCCCACACACTGTAAAATGACTCTCATTGTTTTTGTTGGCCCAGGTGTGGCCCACACACTGTAAAATGACTCTTATTGGAACTGTTGGCCCAGGTGTGGCCCACACACTGTGAAATGACTCTTATTGTTTCTGTTGGCCCAGGTGTGGCCCACACACTGTGAAATGACTGTCATGCATTCTGTTGGCCCAGGTCTGGCCCACACACTATATAACTGAGTGTTGGCTGAGTGCAGGCTGGGCCTCTGGGCCTGTACTGGCCCACACACTATAAAACTGATCTGACTGAGTGTTGGCTGAGTGTCGGCTGGGTCCCCGGGCCACATGTGGCCCATTAACTACCAAAAGTACTTGAAAATAAACACAAATCCAGAACTAGTAATTAAAAGCACAAGCTATTTTTATTAACAAGTTTAACAAACACAACCGTGCAAATAAAACAAACATACTGTATATACACTTTAGAAATTAAACCAGTTAAAATATACAAGCTACTTTTATCTACAACAATCGACATCTTTCATAGAAAAAAAACACAAACAATTAAACATTTTAAAACTGTATAATGATTCAAAGAAATCAATTATTCTAAATTAACATTAAACATTTACAGAAATATTCTGTCTCTCTCCCTAACTCACTCACTCTAAAAGAGTAATTCCATTGTCAGTAGTTGTGGGTTGTGAGTTAAGTGTTGTGCTAGTGCTTTAAATTCTGTATTTTTGTACCACGTACCATGACCTACCCAGCTACATACATGCACACACACTCACTCTCAAAGTATTTTTCAATAGCAGCAACCTTTGCCACCTGCCTTCTCTTTCTGTTGCCGCTTCATTGTTGCCTCCACCAGTTTCAGCAGCACTACCAGCCGGGGGTGTCTCCAAACTGCATTTAGGTATAAAAGAATATTACAAGATCATTATGAGGTCTAAAGCAAGATTTCAACATGTCATCTGTCAGAGAAGTTCTGTTCGTCCACTCACATACTTACAGCCACCTCAGCTCTCTTGTTTGGGGTTTGATCAAAGAGTTCTTTCCATCCATCCTTCCATCCTTGAGATGCATGGACAGCATGTCATTTCAAAATAAAAGAAAAAAATCATTAAACTATTTATCCTTTACTGTCTGACAAAATATTACTAAAGCCAAGTCTTGCCACTCTGCAACTGTCTTGGTAACACCTCCCTGGTAGTTATTTTGGGCACACAAGACATTGTGTGATTGTTAAATGCTGATATATTACCAATGACAATCACCAAGAGCAAGACATATTTGTCAACACATACAGACCTGAAGCACAAAGGCTTGTGGACTTCCTTCACAAGAGCCTTGTGGGTGCTCCAGTTGGTTGGCCATGTTTTCAACAGCGCATTCCTGTTTCCTGCCCACTCCTGTTCTTTGCTGACATAATGGATGAGGCAAACCAAAAGCATCTAAAAATGACACATCACAAAACACAGGCCTAGATGAAAGCTGATTCCTATTATTTGGCTCATCTAAACAAAAACGTATTACTTATTCTATTAAATCAATGTACAACTTACCAAGAGCTCTTTAGGTCTCCTGTTTTTCCCAACACAAGAAATGGTTCACAAATGTACTGTATGTAGCCTTTTTCATCCAAAGGAGTGCAGGTCTCTGGTCAGTGTGGCCTGGATTCTGAGGTGTACATTTAAAAAAAGTCACAGTAACGTTAGGTTAATGGAAGTATATGTGTTCAAAATGATTACATGATCACAAACAACCCCTCAGTACAAAATACAGAACGACCTTAAAATACAGATTTTGATGAGCTTTACATGACCAGGACAGGACCCACCCTGCTACCATCTCTCTCTCTCTCTCTCTCTCTCTCACACACACACACACACTCTTGTATAGGCATACAGTCTCAGTCCTGCCTACCTAGTGCCTGAAGTTGGATAGATAACGATGAGATGCCCAATTAGCAATCGCTATATTCTAAGTCATGCAATACTGGTTAATTGTTAAGCTATTTCTAAAATTATTAGATCACAATTTTCTTGGAAATGCAGGCCTAGCCATCCAAATGCCCTTGGAAAACCACATAATTATGCAAGTATAGCTAACGTTACAGCACTGAACGTTTTTGACTAACCACCAACACTGACGTTAACGTTAATTAGATGGGCAGAGCAGGCTGTACTTCCTGAGGAGGCTGCGGTCCTTCAATGTGTGCAGTAAGCTCCTCAGGATGTTCTACCAGTCTGTTGTTGCCAGCGTCCTCTTCTATGCAGTAGTATGCTGGGGAGGAAGCACAGGGAAGAAGGATGTAAAGCAAATTGACAGGCTGGTAAGGAAAGCTGGCTCTGTAGTGGGAGCTGAACTGGAGTGCATCACTTCACTATCTGACAAAAGGACCCTGAACAAACTGATCAACATCTTGGATAATGAGTGTCACCCACTCCACAGCACTATTGTTAAGCAGAAGAGCCTGATCAGCTGGAGACTTCGCTCACTGCCTTGCACAACTGACAGACTGAGAAAGTCATTTGTCCCCAGGGCCATTGAACTGTTCAATGCCTCACTTAAGGGAAGAGGAGAGATAGACTTCTCTGCATAGTCTGTCTGCCTCTCCACCCCCTCCATGTTTGGTACTGTCTGTCCACTAGCCACTTGTATCACTGTCTTTATGCCTCACTGTTTGCGTGCTACTGTATATTAGCACATTAGCACATATGCATACCCCCCATGCCACAGCCGAACTGTGGCCACACTTATACATTTTCTTAAATAGTTAAATATATAGATATATAGACTTTACTTTACTTTATTTCTGCATTGTTGCACTGTTGACTTACTCATTTGCACTATCACCATGACCACTATCACCATTGCACTACCACCATGACACTCATTCACACAGAGCACCTTAGAGCACCTTACCATACCTTACTATGCACAGAGAATCACAGGCTCAGTCCCTGCCTCAGTCATTGCAAGCACCTCTGATTTATTAATCACCACTATGTGGATACTGTTTTTAGAATTGATTTAGATTAAGTGTTAGTTAGTATAATTTGTATTTTTGTAATTTGTATTTTAGTATTTTTTTACATATTGTGTTAAGTGTTAGTATAATTTGTATTTTAGTATATTTAGCATATTCTTTATATTCTACTGCCCTTACTGCTTAGTTGTGTTTTTATATTATATACTTTAATTACTCTTTCTGCTGTTAAAGAATGTGTTTGTGTTGTATGTATGCTGCTGAGACCTTGAATTTCCCCTGGGGATCAATAAAGTATCTATCTATCTATCTATTAGCCCAACAAAGTAGGCTAAGAAATCATAACGTTAACGTTACTGCTAGCTTCGTCATCGTCAATTAGGGGGTTAGATTGAAACACCCATTCTTGTTATGCTACTTGCTTGTTAAACTTTGTCTGCAATAATAAGCCTATGTACATTCATAATGATTTACATGCAATAACAGGTAAAGGTAAAGTTGCATGTTACTTACCACAGGCAGTGTCCAAAACTAGACAGTTTTGCGCCATCCTGGTTTCAAACTGAACAGTTGTTCTGCTCGTGGCTCTTCCACATGTAATGGGCCGACAGTCACTTTACAGAATTGGGCCATGTAAGTTTAGCGTCCGGCTGCCGCTAAATGTTTCATTTTTGCCGCCAACAGCCCCAATACAGATCAGTGTTCGTTCCTGAAGTATCGGGCCACACACTGTATGAAATCCGTCTGCCGAGATTGCTTCGAAAACTGGCAGTAGCCTATCAAATCCCAATCGGGCCAAATAAGAAACTCAGTAATCAGCCCAACTACTGCGTGTCAGTGTCGGCCCATTCAAGGGGACAGTGACTCAGCCGACCTGAAACTCTGCCGACAGTGGCAGCACTCAGCCAGGATCGGGCCGACTGTGTTTACTGTGCTTCAGCCGACTCGGACCTCAGCCGACACTGCCAGCACTCAGCCAGAATCGGGCCGACTATGCTTGCCATCTGGGCTACCACTGCTTTTTCAAAGTTCTCAATGTCTCGTTTTAAATGTCAGGGCCCTCGGAAGTCTACCAATGAAGTGTGGAGATACATTGAGCCTCGTAAATGGTGTAAAACAGTGATTTATTTGCATGGCTAGCCCGATGCCGAAGCACCACCATTGAAAAAGCTGTTGGTAGCATCGGCTAACTAGCGCCAGATTTTGGAGTGCAGGGGACAAGCCGAGATGGGTTATGAGACATACGTTCACACTCGGTATCATGTTTCAACACACTTTAGGTCAATATCACACCGGAATTCTCCTTTAAAATGCTTACAGTGCAGTAATATTAAAACTTGAAAACTTGAAACCATGAATATATCCTTTTGAATTAAGAACACCACACATATTATGCACTCTAACCAAAGATTGTTAAGGCGGAGCAAGATACTTCGTCGTAGTTCATGTCTATGGGCGCGAAATGGGGATCGAATCCTGTCTGCATAAAGAGGCGTGTCGATGACGTATTGACGGCGTAAGTTGCAACCGCCAACAGCAGCGGCAGAAATAACCGGCGCACACCTGATATAAGGTTGATTTTCTCCAGACTGGATTGCTCAAAAATGCTAAAAATGTACCTGAAATGTTCAGAAGGGTTTGAGGATCATGAAAATGTGCCCGAAATTCACTTTCCTAACTCTATAGAACCAAGACCTTAGCATATGTGGTGAAATTCTGAGCTATGCCCATAGACTTCAATGGAGCAGTCGCTGCCTCTGCTCTGCATAAAGGGGGATTTTGACCCCCCCCTCGTGCGATCCGGGTTCCCGGAAGTGGCTCCTGATGAAATATCTTGCTTCGCCTTAACAATCTTTGCTCTAACTTTGAGGAGTGCGCAGGTTGCATTAGATGGTTTAACCTTTAGACAGATACAATAAATTATGATTAACTTAGATCATTAGCATTTGCATTTACAATGTTCTACAGATTGCTAACCCTAGGAAATTTAATCAGTGCAGTTGATCATTGAGCACGATGAGAAATTCAACAGAACATGTTATTAACACGTCTAATCTATCCAAGATTAGGATTAGGAAATAATTACCATCATTTTCACAAAGAAGGTGAAATGGTGAAGCCACTGGCGTGGCATCATAAAGTTAACCATTAAATGGAATGCCTTTAAAGGCTTCCAGTAACACATGGCCCGAGGCAACATGTACAAAAAGGAAAGCGGAATGATTGCCACTCGCTTTCTCTCACATTCCTCTTGGTCCTTAGCCAACGCATATAAAAGGCTGTCTCGTGAACCCAGTGCTTGGGAATGGGACAATATTATACGCCCACTTTAGGGGAGTCAAGAACTAATGTGGATTTCTCAACGCAATGACTTGACGCTTAAAAGTGACTCTCTCAGTAGCTGGATGAAAGTCAGACTAAAATGGGGGAGCAGTGTGTTGCTGAACACAACGGGGACAAACCCGAGGGAGCCAGCTCACCAGAGGAAAGGCCAAAGTGGGACAATAAGACTCAGTATCTCCTAACCTGTATCGGCTTTGCTGTGGGCGTAGGAAACGTGTGGAGGTTCCCGTACCTTTGCCAGATCTATGGAGGAGGTTAGTGAACCTGATGAATTTTCCACCCTAATACATCATCAGTTCAACTCTTCACCTTATACCTTGTAAGGTGTTTATATTTTTGTTACTCTGCCAATGTTTCCGGGTCTGGTGGACCACCACTTATTAGGCTTTCAAATCAATACAGCCATAACAATGTATTTAATACTTGATACAGATGTTGACTCAATTACCAATGATATAGACATCATTTATGGTTCATATTTGCCATTTACCCCTATGAGATCCCATTTATGATCATATGATCATTTTCGTTTTTTTGTGAGAAAACGATTAAATTCAATTACAAAAAAGGTAAAAAAAAATAGAAACAAGATTTTTGATATTATTGGTGCTTATTTCTTAGAACTGAATCAGAACAGGTGTGAAAGTGCTTGAAATGTAACAATTTTGTAACTTTGTGTGGGAATAGCAGGTGCAAAAAGACATCACACACACACACACACACACACACACACAGCAGGCCCAGTTAGGAGGAGGACACAGTTAAGGTACATAGCACCTACAGTACAATTATTACACTCGGGTCCAGTAGATATGAACATCACATATGTAATAATTATGAGTAGGGGGGGTGTACCGTGTGTCATTAAAAAAGTTATTTTTTATGTTCTTCACAGAAAATGAGCCAAGGCAAATTAAATAGCATATTTTTCTTTTAGCCAACATTGAAAATGGTTGTTTAGCAAACATTGAAAACGAGTTTATAGTGATTTCTCTCAAAACATTCACCACAGGACAGTTGGTGAGTTTGGGTTTCGGTTTGAGCTGGAAGAAAATGATGTGTTGATGGCTTATTTTGATACCTGATCCCCTTAAAGTTACGAGGATTACCAGTTTAGAGACAATTCTCTTATACTGTAGTTTCTAGAATGTTCTAGAACATTAAAAAAGAAGGAAGACGATGAGGGCATGCTTGTAAATGACTACATGTAGGTGACTAAATGTTACTGGAAACATTCCAGCAGTGTCACCATAGAAATACAATAAAATCACCCTAAGTTATGGCCATTATGTGAACCTAGTAACTGCAGTTCCTAGAAAGTCAGTAGGGTCTAATCATTGCTTTGAAAACTCTGTATTGACACAGACACACAATCAGGACAAAAGGCCGCATAACACGGCTCTTCCCCATTCTTACCCCTCTTTGGGCGGCTATGATGGAACCTTTTTCTGAGACGTGTGCAAATGCCTTAAGGTCAGAAGGTCAAAAAAGCTCCTCAGCTCCCACAGCCCCTCAACCTGTATACCTGATAGATAGCACTAATGTTAGAGGGTGTTCCTCTACTCTATCTTACTTGACATTGAATGCTAGTAGTAACTTTTCAAGCTTTAATATTTACGTTTTAACTCATTTTTATTCTAAGATTATCCAAATGATGAGGCAAGGTTAAATATACACAGATTAACGTGTAAACTAACCCGTGTCCCTTTCCCCAGGTGCGTTCCTCATTCCCTACCTGATAGCGCTGGTGTTTGAGGGTCTTCCCCTCCTCTACCTGGAGTTGGCCATCGGCCAGCGTCTACGCCTGGGCAGCATCGGAGTGTGGAACTCCATCTCCCCGTACCTTGGAGGAGTGGGTGAGTAACATCCAGCCATAGCCAGTGGTCGATTTGTTAAAACAAATTAAGGTGGAGGACACCCTTCCTAAACTCTTCATTATTAGACTAACAAGCATTCTGGCCACCAGTCCAAAAAGGAATGGTAGACCGTATAATGGTAGAGATATAGTTTTTGTGAATGAAATAATGAATGAATGAAATATTATTCTTTATTCACAGTATATTTCCACGATGTGTTCTATCTTCATCATTATGAAAAAGTAATTCATGTAAATATGCAACTAAATCCAAATAAAGAAAAGAGTATAGGTTATCTTTTTGTTGTTTCTGGCAGGTGTCTCTTCCATGGTGGTGTCCTTTTTGGTGTGTGTGTTCTATAACACACTCCTGGCCTGGGTCCTCTGGTACTTCTTCCAATCCTTCCAGAACCCTCTGCCCTGGAGTCAATGCCCGGTCAACGAAAACCTCACAGGTAGAATACAAACTAAACTAGGATCTAGTTTGGACTACTTGTGGTGGTGTAGACTTTGTGATGTGTGGAACTATTTTAGTTCAATCTTATTTTGGTACAATCTTAGTTATAATCCATATACAAATCTGCTGTGGGGCAATGTCAGTTCACAAGTTCAGTTATCTGCCAACATCAAGTTAGTTATTATGACCGCAGCACAGCGAAGCGGCGGTCATATAGGTTTAGTCAGATTTATTTATTTATATATATATTTTTTTTCGCATGTCCAAATTTCCGTCAAGGATTCCCGGGACACTGAAAGACCGGGGTACCCAAAACTTGGTGGGTATGTAACCCCACATGGATAGCATGGAACCATCATTTTTCGTTTTGATCTGTAGCCCCCCCCCCCGCTGGACTGGACCCCCCGAAAGGAGGGTAGGGCAGACACAGTTTTCTGTGAATATCTCGAGAACCGTAGGGTTTAGGAGGACCATTTATTTTTGTATGTTTGCCTCCAGGGGTCATGTTAACCCATTCCATGTGCACACATGTGCATAAACAGATACACACGCACACACATACATTCACAGTAATCATACGTATGACACATACTCACACAGTAGACATATGTACGCATGCATGCACATGCACAAACACACATATGCAGGCAAACACACAAGCACGCATACACACACACACACACACACACACAAACATAAACGTGTACACGCACACATGCACACAATTCAAGAATTTCTCAGAATTATTAACAGGCAAGATGGGGGTGGGGTTGTATAAAATTAATTTTACATGTGAAATCTATGAACTAATCATGTTTTGGTACTTGTTGTCTAGCAGATACCAGTGAGAATTGAGTGTGGATAATGCAATTTAGTGAGACAGTTAGAATCATATAGGCCTTTCAGCGTGATTTATTTTTGTGGAAAAAATGTGCTGGACTGGGCGGCGGTCATATTTTGTACTGCTCTGCGGTACATCTAGTTGTGTTAATGTTAAATATCAATCTGTCATGTGCATCATTCAACCTCACATACAGTAGTGCAAAGCTGTGAGTTTAGATTACTAGATAGTATACTTCTTGGCTGAAAACAGGTACAACAGGTATAAGTGAAGTACTGTACATATGCTGTATGAGTGTGTACTGTAAATGTTGTGTACAAACAATTACAAAGTTTGCAAATCCCAGTGAAAGGCAAATTAACATAGCTAAAACACTAGCACATTAGCCTAGTTATTTTAAACACTTACTCAGAGGTTATTACAGATGGTATACACTAACGATAGTCCTGAAATTAATTCAAGTATCCCCCCAACAAACCATCCTGTGGCTAATGGCTAATGCCACTACAGAATTAATAAATGTATTTAAAAGCACTCCCTGCACCCCAAAGGACCACAGCCTCCTACTGTAAGTATGTACAGCCTACTCTGGCCCTTCTTATAAAGTGCAGCCGTGTTGTCAGTCCAATCCAGCTTGTTGTTCAGGTGAACACCCAGGTACTTATAGGAGGACACAACCTACACCGGTTTCCCTTGGCTGTACACTGGAGATAAAGCGAGATGGGCCTTCCTCCGGAAGTCCACAACCAGCTCCTTGGTTTTGTTCCCATTGAGCTGGAGGTGGTTCTTCTGGTACTTCTGGTTCTTCTGGCACCAGTCTATGAAGTTCTGGAAAACATCTCTGTATGTCCCCATCAATCAGACCCACGACTGCAGAGTCGTCAGAGAATTTTTGCAGGTAACAATGAGATGAGTTGTATGTATAGTCAGCTGTATAGATGGTGAACAGGAAAGGTGCATACAAGACTGTATTCGACACATAGTCCTGGGCCCTGATGTACTGTGGTCTTTCTGTAAGGTCATCCAGTAACCAGCGTGTCAGGTGTTGGTCCACTCCCATATGCCCCAGGTTTTCACCCAGGAGTATGGGCCTGATTATGTTGAAAGCACTGGAGAAGGCAAAAAAACATGATTATCTCAGTGCTTCCAGGCTTGTCTAGATGAGAGAGAGCTCGGTGCAGGAGAAAGATGAGTGCGTCCTCCACTCCGATGCTAGGCTGGCATACGAATTGTAGTGGATCGAGGGGTGCTCTCACCATGGGACGCAGCTGTTCCAGAACAAGCCTCACCAGAGTCTTCATTAGGTGCGATGTCAGTGCCACGTCATTCAGGGTTTTTGGGGTCTGGCACCTTAGGCACTGGTACCACACATGATATCTTCCACAATTGGACCATTCCAATTTCCAGGCTTGTGCAAGATGACTGCACATGACTTAAGGAGCCGAGTGCTAATGCGGCCTGGGCCTGCAGCTTTCCGCACCTTAGCCCTCTTGAGCTCCCTTGTCACCTGTGGCAGGGTGAAGGATATCCCAGAGCAGGCTAGTTGAGAGCTGTAGGGTGAGACTCGAGGGAGTGAGAGTGATACGGGGAGGGGGCAGAGAGGGAGGGGGACTTTGGGCCAGTGTTGTGGACATGGGGGACATTGATGGGAAATCAGGGAAAAATTAATTCAAGTAATTTGCCCACTGCTGCCCCCTGATGGCCAGGGGAGTGGTCTTTTTATGGCCAGACAAAGACTGAAGACTTCTCCACACCCTCTGTAAAGAGCCTGGGTGTGATCATGTACAGAGATCTTATATTAGACAAACAAGTCAAGTCCGTAGTCAGATAGATAGAGATAGATAGATAGATACTTTATTGATCCCCAAGGGGAAATTCAAGGGTCTCAGTAGCATACAGACATCACACACAACATGCACTTACAGCAGAAATGGTAAACATAAGTATAAGTATAAACATATAACTAAACTCCACTGTACAATGAAGACAGTAGAAGATAAGAAAGATAAGAAAACTAACAAAACTAAATACTAAATACACTATATAAATTAAATTAAGAAAGTCCAATGTGCTTGAGGGTGATCAATCATAAGACACTTGTAGTGACAGGGCCGGCACTGGTAAGGTGCTAAAGGGAGTGAGTGTCATGGTGAAGGTGCAAACAGTAGTCCAACCATAGTCCTTAGTTATGTGTGCATGGCAAGGTGCTCAAGAGAGTGAGTGTCATGGTGAAGGTGCTAAAGTAGTCCAACATTAGTCCAACAGTGCAACAGTGCAAGAGTAAGGTCTAGAGACCAGAATAAATAATATGGACAAATAGGAGAGTAAAGTATAATGTAGACAAGGTAAAAAAAAAAAAAAAACTATTTCAGTGCAAGAACAGGTGGAGGTTATAGGGTTACAGCCATTCATTCATTCAGTATTGTAGCAGAAGCCTGACCGCAGCCATTGATCATGTATGCTAATATAGCATGAAAAACAGTGTAGCAGTAAAACAGTAGTGAAAACATTAGGCTGTGTACATTAGTAAAACAGTAGTAAAACAGTAGTAAAGCAGTAGTGGGCAGTCAGTACTCAAACATGGAGAGGGTGGAGAGGCAGACAGACTAAGCAGAGAAGTCTATCTCTCCTCTTCCCTTTAGTGAGGCATTGAACAGTTCAATGGCCCTAGGAACAAATGACTTCCTCAGCCTTTCAGTTGTGCAAGGCAGTGAGCGAAGTCTCCAGCTGATCAAGCTCAAAGCTAGTTTCTTCCAGATCAAGCTCAAAGCTAGTTTCTTCCAGTTAAGAAACTTATTTATAGTTAATTGTATTTCATGACTTTTGTGGACTTTGAAAAAGGAATCCATGCCTTTATAACAACCAGACTGGACTGTAACTCCTTACTGTATGTTGGTCTCAGCCAGGCCTCACTTTCCTGCTTGCAACTGGTTCAATATGCAGCCGCTCGCCTCTTAACTGGTACCCGCGAGAACACATCTCTCCCATCTTAGCTTCCCATCACTGGCTCCCTGTTCTTCATAGGATTAACTTTAACATTTTGCTAACTTTAAATGCTTTTAAATGCTTTGCTTTAAATGCTTGATTGCCAAAGCTCCCAGCTATCTCCTTGACCTAATACATAAATACTCCCCTGTAAGAAATCTTAGATCTTCTGATCTATTTCTGCTGACTGTTCCCAAAACTTAATATAAATGTAAAGGAGACTGTGCTACTGCCCTAGCCTAGAAATCTAGACACGCCCCTAGCGGAAGCAAATTACATTTGCTGCCAGGGCTAGTCTAGCAACTCTCCGTTGGCTTGTGAGCTCCAAAAATCGAAACTTAATCAGGTCAATGAAATCGTGTATAGAGTTGTTAGATGGGCTTAACATAATGATTGATGGCAGAGTTGCAACGGTTTGGCTTGAATTCCCTGCTACTTGAAAACAAATAAGATGGATGTTGCTGCTAGCGAACAGTGTGACACGAGTTAAGCTTTTATTAAGTTGGCAAACGTTTGAACTAGCCAACTAGCTCTGCTGGTGGGAAACGCATGGGACTCATAGCGCTGTCGCTGTCCTATTGCATGCAGAGGGAATTTGAAAGACAACTGATTATCCCGCCCCTCGGACTGAGCACTGCGAACGGTGAGTTTCCAGACCCTACATTTTAATGTGGGTCTGGCTCGTCAGGCTACTACTGCCCCCAAACTCTGGAAAAAACTCTTCTGTTTTTTAAATGTGCTGCACAAATAAATTGACATTGACATTGACACCCCACAAACATCCTTTTGTAGTAGCTGCTCCTCAGTTTTCCTCCTATAGTTGTTTTTACCAGCACTAATCTCCCTCCTCAGCGACCTCAGCACAGCCCTCAGTTTAGCCCTATTTTCAGACTTGAATGCTCTTATTTTTTTCTCCCTCCTGAGGAGAACTTTTATGCCAGGGGTAATCCAGGGTTTGTTGTTTGCAAAAAGACACACAGTTATATATAATAACTGGATATAATATGGATCATTATTCTGTTTCTATTAAAGGCTACATTGAGGAGTGTGTGAAAAGCACTCCTGTAAACTACTTCTGGTACCGTGAGACCCTGAACATCTCACCTGACATCGAGATCAATGGCTCGCTCCACTGGTGGATCATCGTGTGTCTGGGTACTGCTTGGCTTGTCGTCTACATTTGCTTTATCCGAGGAATTGAGACCATAGGAAAGGTCAGTATCACATCTGTAGCACTGGAACACTGGAACACTTCTTGTAGGACTTCACCTCGAACAGAGTCATAGAAAGAGAGAGTTGTGATACTCTTTGATGTCGCCGCCATGCAATCAACAGCTACAAAAACCCTGTGCTGAATGGCTGCATCGCAAGAGGGTGGAATGTATTTGATGGTGGAGGGTGTAATCTAATAACTCATTGGCTACTGACCAAGTGATTGGTAGTTTCCAGTTCCAAGACTGTCTCCATAACCCAACTGGCATGGAAAAGCGCTGCCATCTTTTTTGTTTTTAAGTTTCTCGGTTACGGTTTTCTCTGCCGCTCTGATCTCTAGCATTTGAACCTCCTAACACTTCTTGTAGCACTTATAGTACAAGAGGACCTCGTTATGATGTGTCAATATGTGGAAATCCAGGGTCCCAAAAAGTTAGACATATGTAAAGGGCAGTTTAATGTGACGAGGATGTAAATGCAGGTAGCCAGTGTTTGGGGTGTGGGTAGCCTTTGTTAGATTTTGGTCACTCCCACTCCAAACATGTTCATGTTCTGTGTGCTTACACATACAGTAAAGGGCTGTGCTACAGCAATGTTAGGTCGTTCCTATGTCTGTCTGACTTGCAGGTAATAAACAGCAGAAACTAAGCATCCGGTGCGTGATCATTTGATGCCCACGTCACAGTATGTACTCATAGTATATTGGGACGAGTAAAACCGCCATTCTAAGATAAGGGGTTTGACCAATTTCACTCAAGTGTCGAACACTGTAAGACTCCTATCCACCTTACACCCAGTAACTTTTTCTGAGCTGATCAAGCTTGAGTTGGCCCAGCTGATAGAGCAGGAAGTGACCAGAACCAAGACCATGGGATGGATACCAGGGAGCAAACAGACACATTAAAACATGGATGAGTTAATTATGTGGACAGGAGACCATTACCGTGACATGCTTTGTGTCAGCTGATTGTAAATGCAGTGATGCAAGAACTGTCTCAGTCCAGGCATGTTTCATGACACACTCAAGGTAAAGATACATAGGGCCAACCTTTTTGACCTCTGTTGCCAGGTAATCACATGGCCAGTTCCTATTGTGCTTTACCCTGTCTATGACCATGACCATGTCCAACCATATCTGGTTACGGGTAACAAGTTGCACACTAGTGACTTAAAAAAACAAAGAAACAATAAAAATAGCTGGTTAAAAACAAAGTCAAACAAACAATATAAATAGCTGGATAAAACAAAATCAAACAAACAATGCAAATAGCTGGATAAAATATAATTGTTGCCGAATAGAAAATGTGCAAACAACATCTCTCAGAAACAAGCTTTTTTGTATTATCGGCTTCATCATTTCACACACAATTTGGTTCTCCAGGCAGTGTATGTAACAGCCACCTTCCCGTACCTGGTTTTGACGATCTTCTTGATCCGAGCTCTGACTCTCCCAGGAGCGACAGATGGTCTCTTATACCTTTTCACACCTAAGGTAGGTGCCTCCTTTCACCATGATTCCCCTTCAGACAACCCAGAAATCATAGCTGTTACTTTATTTATGAGATGAGTGTAGACTCTAGAGGAGGTCCGAGCCAAATTTATTGTAAGAATGTTTTTGAAGGTTTTTGTGTAGGCTACAGCAGAACTCAACCCTCAATTTCCGCAATTATTTGTACAATAAATTACGCAAAATTTTGTTTAAAACAGCCAAATTTAGGATTAGTAATATTAAGGTTTGGTCCGGGTAAGTAGTCTATGGTTTGGCTTCCACACTGTATATCCCTGTCATTTGTCCCTAGTGGGAACTGCTGCAAAATCCTCAAATGTGGCTTGACGCCTCAACTCAGATCTTCTTCTCCCTCTCTGTGGCTTTCGGAGGCCTCATCGCTTTCTCCAGTTACAACCCTCTGCAGTAAGATGGCTCAACTTCTCCATTCAACACCTGACATACTAACCCACACTGTTTTTTATGAGCACATAGCTTTCCTTTTTCCTTCATAAAATGAGAGGTAAATGTGAGTATTTTAAAGAGATGCACTGAGATTACACCACAAACAAATGACAGGTTCTGAAGGTTACAGTGTTTGGAAAAACTGACCAAAACTTCATCTTAATTAACTTACAACAACAACATTCTAGTTGTTGTGGATTTGTCTTCCCCAGTGGTAGACTTCATATAAACAATATGGAGAAAATGGGCTAACACCCACCTGTTTCTACTTGTCACTTTTACATGCAATACCTCATGACAAAGTCAAGACACCACGACTGACAAACAAATTTTGTCCCATAAAATAGACTCACTCGTCCTGATCATTCATTTCCCTGAGCCAGGAACAGAGCAGACCCATCTGAATGAATAACAAGTCACATTTAAGTACAAGGCAGAAAAATACATAAGCTCTCATATTTGTTGTCTTTCAGCAATGACTGTCAGCAGGATGCTGTAGTGGTGGGTTGTGTAAACAGCGCCACCTCACTCTATGCCTCCATTCCAATATTTGCCATCCTGGGCTTTAAGGCAACCTCAAACTACAACTCCTGTCTGGACAGGTAAAATTAATAAAATTTCTGCTTTCTAAACTGATCATTTTGATACATATTGGCTTTTGATAAGCTGTGTTGTTAGTTCTAGGAGTTGAAAATCTTCATTGACCTTTCAGTAACATCCTGGCCCTGACGAATGCATTTGAAATTGGGGACCAGAATATAACTCATACAAACTATGAGGACTGGTTAACCTATTTAAACAAAACTGATCCTGACACTGTGTTTAAGCTGGATTTGACAGAATGCGACCTCCAAGATTTTCTGGATCAGGTACATACCATCTTATATGTCGCATTGACATACTATAGTAGCCTACTAACAACCACAGATTACTGACTAGGTACAGTACAGTGCTATCAATGTGTGCACTCGGTAGGTTATATTTTTAGGAATCTGTGGCATAGATTTAAAAAAAAGATAAGATAGTAATGTAATGTAATGAAAAATACCAACAAATCTTCATTTTCGCTGCCTTTTTGATATTATTTTTTATCAAACACTATGTGTAATGAATGCATCCACTGTTACATAACATAATGTGTGATGTCCTTCAGATTCTGTGACTATTTTATTATTGTTTCTTACCCAGAGTGCATCAGGAACAGGTCTGGCCTTCATCGTCTTTACGGAGGCCGTAATTTCAATGCCGGGCTCTCAGGTGTGGGCAGTGCTCTTCTTCATCATGTTGTTCAGCCTGGGGCTCTCGTCCATGTTTGGGAACCTGGAAGGTGTCCTTACCCCTCTCCTGGACCTCCACATGGTGCCCAAGTGGATGCCCAGAGAGGTCTTCACTGGTACTACGCACTACTAATCCAAAAATGTCACATTTGAGGCTTTGTGGGCAACTTCTTCAAAAGTAAAATAAAGTAAAGTAAAGTAAATTAAAGTAAAGTAAAGTGACTGGTATTTTGCAGATGCTTTCATGGTGGCTGAGGGAAACAAATGCATCGAGGGGAGCCAGACTAGTAGCTCAGTGAGATGAAAATGAGCAGGGATACTAGGTGGGCAGGGCCAGGCTATAGAATTTGTCAGCCGAAAATTGATGAAAAAGAAGAGACAAAAAAACTTTGACAAATCCTATATGGCAGTAATGATAAATATAAATCTGGAGTGGATGTGTGATGATCTCACTCCATAGGTTCTTTTATGGACATTATATACATTAAAGTACACACCATCCATTTTCCCCCAAACTTTAAATCTTCCCAATGAAAAGTGACAATGGGTGTATTACAAGTGTCTCTCTCTCTCTCTCTCTAGCACTGATATGCATAGTGTGCTTCCTTATGGGTCTGATCTTCGCTATGGGTTCGGGGAACTACTGGTTGGAGATCTTTAACACCTATGTTGGATCTGTGCCTTTCCTCATCATTGCCCTATTCGAGCTCTTTGGCATTATATTTTTCTATGGAACTGAAAGGTAAATGCAGTTTTGTAAACACCACATACTGTATGTCATTAAATGCATGTCCAAACACATCAATATGTGTCTGGGTATGAAAGAGAATCACCCCTTGCTTCAGCAAAGCAAAATAGATTTTATGCAACACACAGCATATCTCACCGTATTCTGATATTATGTATGCAACCATGTTATAGGTTTTGTAAAGAAATTGAGTTCATGACGGGAAAGCGTCCTAACCTGTTCTGGAAGGTATGTTGGATGTGCATCAGTCCGCTACTGCTACTGGTCGTCTTTCTGGCCTACATCATAGTTCAGGTTCAAACAACACCCACCTACCCCGCCTGGAACCCAGACTACGTAAGTACAGTGAGCCATGATGGGTATATCATATCTGAAAAAGCAATCCAAAATAACCCCATAGGACTCAGCATACTTAACATTTGTAAAAAAAAAAAAAAAAAACTATCTGAAATTAACTATCTGAAAATGATCTAAAAAAATCTAGTTTTAAACACCCACTCTTGAAATACATGAAGTTAGTTGACTGATTTTCAAATGAGCAATGTTATGCTACTGCAATGTAAGTCAATACTATGTAGGTTATGCAATATGTACACAGTATCAGACATTCACTTTTCTTTCTCACAATTTTAGGAGCACTTTCCTAAAACAGAGATACAGCCATATCCAGGCTGGGTGTTTGCCATCTGCATTCTCCTAGCAACAGTGCCCGTCTTGCCCATACCCTTTGTCGCCCTCTACAGGCTGGCACAGAACATTACAACAACAAAACAACCTGCAAATGACACAGCACTAAAGGCCTCTGTGAATAAAGCATATGTCCCTGATGTAGATATGGATCTGCAAAGAAAATTATGATCTTGATTGAAATGCCACTAGTCTCTAGATTTTTCCCCCCATTATTAAAAGATTTCACTAAATAAAATATCACTAGACAGCTGGAGGAGAAACTCAACTGAGGAATTGACAAGAATTAGATAAAGACTGTTTTCCTTCATATGTAATCTATATACAATAGATACCATAGCTTTTAGGAACAACATAAGATGTATCTTCTGTACAGTGCTCATTGTTCATTGCGAAAGTTTGTTTGAACTTTCTGTAGGCTACTAGACATTTCTATTTAGAAAATGTATTTATATATTTATACATTTATAATAGCTGAAAATGTTATGTATTTGTCTGTTAAATGTGTTCCCATTGTTGTACATTGTACCACAGCTTACTTGAACACCCTTTGTAATTGTTGCTGCTCATGAAGCTTATTTTGTAACTGGACTGGAACAACACTAACTAATTAAAATGTGATTGATCATTTAGGGGAATGCAAATACACTGCGGGACTTAAGCCATTTGGTTGCCTGAGTGTTATTTCAGTACTCCACTCTGTCTTCACCATCTGACATGAGAGGGAAGAGAATGCGATGATGTAGCTGCTTAACCATAACCACAGTCCAGAGAAGGCACAACACATCTATTTCATGAGGGAACTCCCACCTGTTCAGATTATAATGAGCTTTATCTTTTAACTGCAGACCTGTTGCTCTAGCCACGGCAGAGAAGCTTCTGACCTGGACCCTGACAAACACTAGAACAGTACAACCACATTAAGAGATAAGGATTGTATGACAACAGAGGGGAGATCAAAGAACATTGCAATTCAGCAGCCCTTCACAAACTCTCATACAGCAGAATAGAAGTTCCATATAATCAACCAATTCAAAACAGCCGTATGTCAACCTCTCATGACAACATCTAACACAACTGACCATTTCTCACCCCCCTTCTCCCTGTTAATGAAGCTCAGCAATTCAGAAAAGAGTAGAGGGGTGTAGGCCTAGAGTAGGCCTAGCTCTTTAACCCATTCGCGCTGGATGCTGCATGACTCAACATTGACCCTCCCGCTGGATGCTGCGTAGCGCAACATTGACCCTCCCGCTGGATGCTGCGTAGCGCAGCATGCTTTTTATTTCATGTTTTCTAGGTGCTACAGAGGCTTAGATATTAAATTTTGGTAGACGTTGACAATTTTTAGTATGTTTTCAGAAAACCCTCAGGAAATAAGGTTATTTAGTCCAGAATGCCATAGGATTCTATAGGCGTTTTTAGCAGGCATTTTAGGAGTAAATGGGTTAATGTTGTTTGGGCTGGTAATATGTTAATATTCTTCAATAATAACCTATGGGGAAAATATGAACTCTAAAGAAAGTTTTCAGAGCAGTTGCTCTGAAAACTCTCTCAAAATTCAAAGGCGATTATTAGCATGACTATTTGGGTATAGTGTTGCCAAAGCTAGTGTTAAAGATAACACAGTAGAATCACAATCTCTCTCTCTCTCTCTTTCTCTCTCTCTCACACACACACACCTCCTCCTCCTGTGGATGTTAAAGCTTATTGCATATCACTTATTAGCAAAACAAATCAGCTCACAACAGCACCAATGTTTCCATAGCAACACCTTTGTTGCACCACTAGTTCTATCAAATAACAGTAACTTAGGCTAACCCACATCATTCAACCAAAGGTCCTTGATTTGGCCTACTAACCGCTTTAACCCTCTCTGATTCAACTGAACCCAAGAAAAACAACCATGCTGAAAAAAGAAACGGCTAGACCAGGGGCCTATTGCACAAAACTAGGATAAGGGATTAAGCCGGGATATCTTGGTTATCCTGGCTCAATTTATCCGTGATCCAGTTGCACAAAAGCGGGATAGGGGGCAGCAGGATATGTTATGGTATAAGTTACCATGGCGATTTATTCTGTGGAGCTAGCCTGCTCCAGACCAGTCTAAATTCCAGGATCTATTTAATCTCATCCCTTATCTCAGTCAGCAGTCACCACAAACAGAAACCAATAGTTATTCCACTGCCCACTACACATTGTTATCACATATACCTAGACCCACTGTCATTATTTAAACGTTTGTGATCATGAATTAACTCTTACATACTCACCATTCCTGACCTGTCATGCGACAATATGACGCCACGGGAGTGCCCTAACCATTTTTGCGTGGGTGGTCGCGGCACTAGCTGCAATATTCTCCTAAACAGAGGTGTTGCTGTTTGTTGCTGTTGTGAAAAGGCTATCGCTACCTACTTCACACCGTAGAAGAAGCAATGAAGCCGCTAGTTGCCATGGTGAATCAGTGAATCTGTGATCGGTGGCGGGGTCTATTTGAGGGAGCCGTGAGCGCGCACTTATCCAGAATAGGTTTCACTTGGCTTGATGCATCCTTGTCTGCTCATCCTGGCTTGGTCTTTGTGCAACCAATTAAGCCTGTACGCTCTTGTTTTGGATTCATTGAGCGCAGCTCAGTAACTTATCCCGGATGTCTTGATTCTGCTTTTGTGCAATAGGCCCCTGCTCCTGGTTTAGCTGGCTGATTAGCTAGAATTGACCAGCTAAAGGTATTTTTTATTGTCATGTTTTCCATTTAAAACAATTTAAAAACATTAAACCAGCACATGTATGTTTTCAGGTTGTTCTTCAACTGGGAAGATAAGGATCATCAACTGTTTTTTTTTTCAGGGAGAAATTGACTGAGCATCAAGCTCTTTTACAGCAATGCCCTGAGTTATAAAACAACAACAATAATCAAAACAACAAAACAAGAACAATAAAAGATACAAAAGGCAAATAAAATAATAATAATAATAACAAAAATCAAATAAAAATAATAATAATAAATAGAAGGAAAAGAAGGGGAATGTATAAATAATAATAATGATATAAAAGGTCTAAAATATCAGTCAAAGCAAGAACATTGTGCAACAGCCATATCATCAATCATACCCTTGAATTGGTCTAGTGACACAAACCTATCTAATTTCAATAACTCAATTTGAGGAGTTTGAAGAGATATAAAACCCTGTGAGTGTGTATTGTGGCAGATTGATTTTATGTTCAGAAGAGAAGTTAGGTAAAAAGGTAACTTTCCCAGTAATGCCTTATAAACAAAAAGGAGACAGTGCCTTTCCCTCCTAGAGGGAAGACCATCCTACATG
This sequence comes from Alosa alosa, assembly GCF_017589495.1. Classification (NCBI taxonomy): domain Eukaryota; kingdom Metazoa; phylum Chordata; class Actinopteri; order Clupeiformes; family Clupeidae; genus Alosa; species Alosa alosa. The sequence goes on along the minus strand of NC_063208.1, from coordinate 24,009,655 downwards.
TTGGTATAATTTACAGTGATGAGTTTTAAACCCATCTCCAGTTATAAAACATAGTGAACTGTGGTAAACTGCATCAAGTGATTTCAGAGTGGAAGGGGCTGCATGCATACACACAATGTCACCATAGTCTAGGACTGACATTATAGTTGCTTGAATAATGGTCATTCTGCTTTCTAAAGAGAAGCAAGACCTAATCCTGTAAAATGCACCTAATTTAATGTTTACCTTTTTTGTGAGATCAAGCACATGTGTTCTAAATGATAGTTTGTTATCTAGCCAAATGCCCAGATATTTGTATTGAGAAACTTGCTCAATTTACACACAATGTCACCCCTGACATTATAGGGTCACACCTAATCCTGTAAAATCTAATTTAGTTTAAAGATCATATGTTCTAAATGATTTTGTTTTAGCTGCCCATTTAGAACCAGTTTAAAGATCATATATTTTGTTTTTTTTCATTTAGAACCAGGATTTCAAGGATTTCACACAATCAAATGCACATTGAAGATATGACAGGGCTTGCTCTACAGATGGTGCATATAGGCATAAAGGATTGTGTCATCTGCATAGAAATGCACTTTACAATTTTCTATTGAAGCACAGATGTCATTGATATACTCAATGTAAACAACAGTGGTCCCAAAATTGAGCCCTGTGGAACACCATTTAGTCTCAATGGCTCTGAGGTTGATCCTGTCACATCTACCCACTGTGTTCTATTAGAGAGGTAGTTTTGAAACCAGGATGTAGTGAAAGTTGTATCCCTGCTTTATAATTACTATTATTTAGATAACCTTGTTACATTATGTATGCCTATCAATCACAACACTTTGATATCAGTGTGTAAATCTATTTTTAATCTTTGTGTCATTAGACATAATTAAACACAACTCCAGTGCAGCTGTGATATTTTGTTGCAGGTGTAGTAGACGTCAATTTATCTTTGGGAGGGAGTTTCTGAGAACTGGGTACTTCTAGTACAGAGTCCCGAAGTTACTGATTGAATTAGGGAACTGCACAATCCCTCCTCATCCTCCACAATCAAATTTTTTTTTTTAAAAACAAAGGAACAAGGAAATGGTTGGCCTAGGCCTACCCCCTCACACACTCTTCCCACCGTGACCCTGAAACCTAAAGCCGCCTGCCTCCATCAGAAAGTGTCAAAACAAGAGAACACACCCTCAACTCAGAGAGAGGGAGAGAGAGTGAGACACTTGAGAGTGCACCAGCAGCAGTACTGACCACAACCCTGTGCAGGTGACCTAACAGCGCATCAGAAGCATCTCCACTGAAAACCACTCCAAGCCACAGAGAGCTTGACCTTGAGCCTGACACACACAGGACACAGCAGGACTCACAGCAGGACCGGGAGCACAGCTCAGGATGGCCGACAGTGAAGATGCCAAGAGTGGTGATGAGCGTCCCAAATGGGATAATAAGGTCCAGTACCTGTTGACCTGCATCGGCTTTGCTGTGGGTCTGGGTAATGTGTGGAGATTCCCATACTTCTGTCAGGTCTATGGTGGAGGTCAGCCAGCTTTAATAAGACACCTAATTCATTATGTTAATGAGGGATAACTAAAAGTTAGTTTCACTGAAACTGAAAAGATGCTTAAATAACAGTGAAATGTATCAAATACATTAATTGACAGTCACGTAGAAAAGTTTTTTTTTTTAAGATTACCGACATCTGATAGAAACATAGGCACTGGATAGTAGTGTTCTCCTATGACTAATGAATAAGCTCTAATCAATGAAAAGTTACTTTTTACTTTTAGTGAACCATGAATGATTGTTGGACATTTTCACAGACACCTGACCTCAAAATCAAGAGAGTAATATAAAAATATACATGCCTAAAATATTAACACTCTTTGTGTATGTGATTGGGCTGCAGATATATTTACGCTTTCTTTGGTCAAAGAGGTACAAGTTTACAAGTTGTTGCATGTCATCAGGTTACATCAATCCTCAAATCTTAAAGTTAATTAATGTTTAAAAGTAGCAACCCACATACAGATTTTAAAGCAAACCTTTTCACTTATTTCTCAGTTAAGAAGAGGTATTCTAGCATTGTCGACTGACTCACATGTCAATTAAATCAAACGAACCCGTGTCCCATTCCCCAGGTGCGTTCCTCATTCTCTACCTGGAGTTGGCCATCGGCCAGCGTCTACGCCTGGACAGCATCGGAGTGTGGAACTCCATCTCCCCGTACCTTGGAGGAGTGGGTGAGTGTTATAATCATTCACCTGACCAAATACAAGTGCCACAAGCAAATATCAGTGATATTGTAATGCTTTAACAACCTATGATTAATGTATAAACAAGGAAACACTTTTTGTTTAATGAGGTCAGTGTCAAACATCCTGTGTTTGCCTAGAGCAGTGGTTCTCAAACTTTTTCTGTCATTCCCCACTTTGGAAGTGGGTAATTGTCAAGCCCCACTTGACCCCATCAACTGGTCAAAATGGTAATGTTAAAAAAATGGTTCCACGTTGCATTTCCTGTCTTGGTCCGCTGCTATCTCCTTGCTATCCGTGCTATCTCCTTAAAACATTGCTGACTTTACATGAGTTGTTCTAGCTGGCTCTGTTTGTGTCCACTGTGTGCAGTGTCATCTGTGCCTGTGCCTCTGTTTGTATGTTTTTGTATGTGTTTGTGTGGTGTAGCTCTAGCATCTTGAACTTTTTTTTTTTTTTAAAGTATATTTTTTGGGCCTTTATGCCTTTAATGTGACAGGAAGTGAGTGGTAGAGAGAGTCGGGATGGGATCCGGAAAGGACCACGGGGCGTGAATCGAACCCGGGTCGCCGACGCACGATGCAGGTGTCCCAGCCAGTTGCGCCACGGCTGGGGCCAGCATCTTGAACTTTTAATTGTACAGTGTCCTCTGTGTTTGTAATGCCTGTCTCTATGTAATGTATAACCAGGGCCGGAGTGGGGCCACTTTTCAGCCCGGGAGTTTCAGGCCCAAGACCGGCCCACTTTTTTAGCGGTGGTGGAAATTGGATAAATAAGGCAACATTTCTCTTACTATCATGTAGTTTTTATTATAGGCTACTAATAGTCCACTATTCCACAAGGATAGGTTGATAAGTTAACAAAAACAGGAAGGAAGAAATAAAGCATTTGAAATGTATCCCACAATTCCACTAAGAGGCATATTGAACTACTGTATTGTTTACATGTTTTTTTCTGCATGGGTCAGCTATCATGTTGTTTGGTGATTTTCTCCTTTACTACACCCACTTCTGAGCAAACAAGGCATATAGGTTGATCATGTAGCCTACTGCTGTCATAGCCTACTGTTCTTACATAAAATAACTTTAATTCATATATGGTTAACTCTATTAAGCTTTCTACTTGTCCTGTAGTCATAGCTAATTTCGGGCTCATCATTTTCAGCGGGGGACTGGCTGATATGCTGCTCAGAGGCTACTTTTGTTTTTGCCTAGGCTACTGCACACAGATCAAGCTTGAGTTTTGTTATCAATATTTGCATAATATTTGCAAAGTCTATGAATCGCCATATGGGATGATATAAAAAGGCTAATAATTTAATTAATTTAATATGTTGCTTGCGAATAGGTTGACAACGCTACAACGTCCATAGGCCTATTAGCATAATTATGCCGCTATAATATAAGGCTATCTCTCTTTAACAGTTGCCGCTTATGTCTTCTTCTTCAAAGCAAAAGCTGGAAGCTTGGCATATTTGGCAGCATTTTCCTCCAATACTTTTCGTATTTTTTACCAGGCCTTTTCAGTCCCTCATGGCCTCTTTCTACCACTCACCTCCCTTAGGGCCGGCTCGGCTGGTAACTGAGAATTGTTTTTTAGAAAAAACCGAATATGGACCGAATCTTATGTAGAGGAAGAAGCATTCACAAAAAATCCATCCATCCAAAAATGACCTTTGTTTTTGATAGCTGTTGAAAACGGCATGGAACTGACAGAGATGTTTTTGTTTATAAATAAATAAATAAATAACATTATGCTGATACCTTTTGCTTTTCCCAAATACAATGTAGCCTACAGGTGTAAGTGACCTTTCATCAATCCAGTTGCAATGGATGAACTGTGATGAACTGCCCTACTTATGATTGTTTAGAGATTTTAAAGGTTTTATAACAATGCTACATCTTCTTTGGCTATTCTACAATCTATTCACCTTTTCAGCACCAGTAGGCTACTTTCTGTGCAGCCGCGACACACACTCAGGCATGCCAAACAAGCATACACAAAAGTTTCAAGAGTGGGGGATGGAGTAAAATATGGAGACGAATTGAAGTGTGATTTATTTTCGCGGAACGGATGTACAGGACTGAGTGGCGGTCATATTTTGTCCCGCTATGTGGTACATCTAGTTTGACATGTGGCATTTTCAGTAAAAAAAAAACACACTTTAAATACAAAATTGGCAGGGTATGAATAATGTTTTGCTTAACTGTATATGTTTCTTCATGTGTTTGTATAGGTTGACTTCCCCCAGACGGACGTCCAGCCGTACCCCACCTGGGTATTTGCCATCTGTGTTGTCCTGGTGGCCATTCCAGTGGTGCCCATATATAGTGGCCTTATACAGATTAATCAATAGGAAGCTGTGCAGAACTGGGAGAATAGACCCTAACAAATCAAATCCATATGCCAACGAGGGCTTCAACATGGACACGTAGACAGCAATGGGGACATGCGTGATGCAAATGAGACCAACATTTGATACTGTTTGATACTGTTTCAAAGAAGAGCTGTGCTCTAGTTTTCTGTACTTTCTATGATCGGGAAAACCTTAAACCTGGATACCTTAATAATATTTAAACTTAACAATAAATGTTTATATTCGAATGTTTAAGCTTTTCCTGATGTAAATACAGTAAATAAAGAATTCACAACTGCCACAGATCCCACAGCGGTACGAGTACTCTGATGTTCAGTGAATAAAGTGGCAAAATAGTACAGTCTTGTGTTTAACTTTGCAGTCATTCTAGCTCAGTATATGTGAAGACATTTTTGTATACATTTTAGTTTATAAACATGAACGTCTGGGCCACAACGGTCACGGCTCCATATCTGAACAGTGCTCACGTTGAACCTCATGGGCAACACATATCCATTGATGTTATTGAAGAGAACAGATTCAGGCTTTGCCTGTAATGACCTTCAAACCACTTTTGTATTTTAATTCATTATACTACACTTGATAAAACATGCCAGTGCAGCTGTGATACTTAAATATCAGGTGTAGTAGATGTCCATTCACATAAGATATTTCTTAAAACTAGATACTTCTAGCACAGAGTCCCGAAGTTACTGATTGAATGAGGGAACAGCACAATCCCTCCTCACCATCTCCCTCCACAAATAAAAGGAACAAGGAAATGGTTGGCCTAGGCCTACCCCCTCACACACTCTTCCCACCGTGACCCTGAAACCTATAAAACCGCCTGCCTCCATCAGAAAGTGTCAAAACAAGAGAACACACCCTCAACTCAGAGAGAGAGAGAGAGAGAGTGAGACCTGCTGCACTGACAACAACCCCGTGCAGGAGACCCAGGAGCGCATCAGAAGCATCGCCACTGAAATCCATTCTTCAGCCAGCCTGACACACACAGGACACAGCAGGACTTACAGCAGGACCGGGAGCACAGCTCAGGATGGCCGACAGTGAAGATGCCAAGAGTGGTGATGAGCGTCCCAAATGGGATAATAAGGTCCAGTACCTGTTGACCTGCATCGGCTTTGCTGTGGGTCTGGGTAATGTGTGGAGATTCCCATACCTCTGTCAGGTCTATGGTGGAGGTAAGCCAGCTTTAATAACCTAATTACCTAGACACCTAATTAATTATGACATGAGGGATAACTAAAAGTAAAAAAAATAGGCCTTTTTTTAAAGACTACTGACATCTGATAGAAACATAGACACTGGATAGTAGTGTTCTATGATTAATGAATAAGCTCTAAATCAATGAAAAGTTACTTTTTACTTTTAGTGAACTACAGAATCCCGGAGGTGTCATTGCAAGATATGTTTTGTGTATATCCAGCACCAAACAGGAAGGGGTAAAGTGGGTAGGTTATAGCAGTAGCCTGTATGGTTATTTGTTATTTGGTTTCTAATAAATTATTAGTATTCCACGTGACAGAACAACTCAATGACCTGCCCGAAAATACTTCTAAATCTAAACACTTCACCTTTACCTGTTCATGGAGACATAACGGTCACTCATGAAACAATGCTGCAGAAACACAAAAATATGACTTTGATATGAGTCGTTTGTACAAGCTTAGTTGAGTTCCTGTTGATATCTAGTGCACAATGCTAAATAATTTAAAGGAATCTAGTTGCAGTCTTGTAAATAGTGACCCTGCGACTAGTATATGACTAAATAATCTTTAAATGTGAGTGTGTGTAAGACTGTAGTCTTTCAGAAATCTTTTCCAAATCTTCTCAAAGTCTTCTGATTTATGGGTAGAATCAGTAAAATGGGCATACTATGTGGGGAAAAACAAGCACACAATATTCTAAATTGTGCGCACAATCAGTAAAATGAGCGCCCATTCTCTCGATATTCAACAATATCAATCCTGGGCTCCATAGTAAACCATAGTAAACAAAATGCAATCATGGGCTCCATAGTAAACCATGAATGATTGTTGGACATTTTCACAGCCACCTGACAAGAAATCAAGAGTAATATAAAAGTAGAAATGTCTAAATATTAACACTCTTCATACATGTGATTGGGATATTTTTATGCTTTCTTTGGTCAAAGAGATAAAGTTTACAAGTTGCTGAATGTTACCGGGTTACATCTATACTCCCATCTTAAAATAAATTGACGTTTAATGTTTAACAAACCCACATACAGATTTAAAGTAAACACTGATCCACGTGTCAACTAAATCAAACTAAACCGTGTCCCATTTCCCAGGTGCGTTCCTCATTCCCTACCTGATAGCGCTGGTGTTTGAGGGTCTTCCCCTCCTCTACCTGGAGTTGGCCATCGGCCAGCGTCTACGCCTGGGTAGCATCGGAGTGTGGAATTCTATATCCCCGTACCTGGGAGGAGTAGGTAAGTGTTACAGTAATTCACCTGACCAAATACAAGTGCCACAAGCAAATATCAATGATATTGTAATGCTTTAACAATGAACTAGAACAGCAATTCCAAGGAATTACCAGTGCATGAAAATACAAAATATATGATGTAAAATTTCACACAGAGTTAAAACAGATAATGCAGAGATAGTTACAATGGTGTTGCTAAGGTAGACAGGTGGTTACTATGCTAAATAAAGCTGTTGCTATTATGGTTGCTATGGTGGTTGCTAGGTTGACTGTATAGGGGTGGTTGCTAGGTTGTTACTAGGTTGTTATGTTGTTGCTGGTTGCTGGGTTGTTGCTAGTGTAATTAAGATTATATAAGATTAGATTCAACTTTATTGTAATTTAGCAGAGTACAGGTACAGATCCAATGAAATGCAGTTGACATCCATCCAGAAGTGCAAAAGAAACATTAAATACCAAAGTGTACAGTATTCTGTGCAGTAATGTATTAGTTGCAGTTATGTATTATGTGCAGTTGAGAATGGATTTGGCTTTGTACAGCGTTTATAATATAGCCAATAGTGGGCAGATTTCACTACTCTTTGTAGTGCCTTGCAATCCACAGCATTGCAGTTCCATACAGAGATGCAGTTATTTGTTAGGTTTTTGCTAGGCTACATATGCTGGTTGCTATGCAAAAGAAAGAAGTCGCTATGCTGTTTGCTAGGATAATCATGTTGGTTGCTATGGTAGTTGTTAGGTCGACATTTTGGTGGCAGTTGCTAGGGTAATTGAGATGGTTGCTAGGGTAGGTATTGTGGTTGCTATGCTAAATAAGTGGTTGCTATGCTGTTTGCTGGGGTCATGATGTTGGTTGACAATATTTTAGTGGTTGCTAGGGTAATTGAGATGGTAGCTGGGGTATTGATAAAGGTACATACAGTATGGTGGTTGCTATGCTGGTTGCTAGGGTAATCATGTTGGTTACTACAGTATGGTGGTTAATAGGTTGACATTATGGTGGTTGCTAGGTTATTGTTGCCATGTCCATTATAAGACCTACATTACAAAATTTGAACAAAGTTTCGAAGTTAAAAGGTTTAAGAGTAATAGCGTACAAAAATAGTGGTCAGCGGAACAATAATTAAAAGAAAACCAGGAAGAACAGTACATTGCATTTTCATTCACTGTAATTACCAATTAATAAAGTAACAACACGGTTCTATTTCCATTAAATGTTCTGTTTAATGTGGTTAGTGTCAAACATCCTGTGTTTGCCTTGAAGTTTGTCAAGTCCGCTGACCTAACAGAAATTAATCTCTTGAGGGTTTTAAATATATGAGTTTTTAGTCTGAAATGCTGAAACAGGTCTATATCAGAGAACTCCTAGTTCTAAATCAAGAAACAAGTTCAAAGTGTTGTCCAACTGTGTGTCCAGGTGTGGCTTCTATGATCGTGTCCTTCCTGGTGGCTGTGTACTACAACACCATCCTGGCCTGGGTCCTCTGGTACTTCTTCCACTCCTTCCAGAACCCTCTGCCCTGGAGTGAATGCCCGGTCAACGAGGACCTCACAGGTATCAAAGCAATTTTACAGAATTTTTACACTCACTGTAAATATTAACAGAACATTACTCTGTAATAGAATCTAATAGCATCATGTGCACTTTAAATCCATGTATCTTTATAACTTTATAACATTAACAAAGTGATTTGGTTCAAAGCCCTTCATAAAAGTAACTTAATTGTGCAACATTTTGGATGTGCTGTCTCCTTAACTCAGAGCAAACCCACAAATTCCTCATGTCTGATGTCAGCACTACCTGAGCACGTTTGTTCTGTTGTGTCCGTTAGGCTATGTGCAGGAGTGTCTGGACAGTACTCCCGTTAATTACTTCTGGTACCGGCAGACACTGAACGTGACGCCCAACATTGAGACCAACGGGTCCCTCCAATGGTGGCTCGTCTTGTGCTTGATTACGGCCTGGTGTATCGTCTACATCTGTTTCATCAGGGGGATTGAAACCATTGGCAAGGCATGCACTGTCTTTATACCAGCAGTTCTTCCTATCAGATTTGCATGTGTAGCACAAGCATCATTTTTTCCTCTTCTATATTTTTTCTTCTTCAAGTTCTACCAATTATTGTGATGATAATAATTATTATAATAAGAGCATTATTAAAGATCATCATTATGATGATATCCTAATCTAAAGATTCTTGTAGCCATTAACCCTCTTATTGTTTAAAGGAGAATTCCGGTGTGATATTGACCTATTGACCGGTGTGTATTGAAACATGATACCGAGTGTGAACGAATGTCTCATAGCCCATCTCGGCTTGTCCCCTGCACTCCAAAAATCTGGCTAGTTAGCCGATGCTACCAACAGCTTTTTCAATAGTGGTGCTTCGCATCGGCTAGCCATGCAAATAAATCACTGTTTTACACCCATTTACAGTACGAGGCTCAATGTATCTCCACACTTCATTGGTAGACTTCCGAGGGCCCTGACATTTAAAACGAGACATTGAGAACTTTGAAAAAGCACTGGTAGTTTACTTACAAGACGATTTATACAGACAGTATCTTCACGAAGTTTAGCGTTTGCAGCCATCTTCAATTTAGTCACGATAAGTCGAAAGCAAAGAGTAAGAAGGAACAGGTATGATAAGGGATTAGATTCCAAAAATAATTCAGTGGAAATGCTGGAAGTTTCTTCCAGTAGCAGCAATTCCAGTTTCTTCCAGTAGCAGACACCCATTGAGCCTCGTAAATGGGTGTAAAACAGTGATTTATTTGCATGGCTAGCCCGATGCCGAAGCACCACTATTGAAAAAGCTGTTGGTAGCATCGGCTAACTAGCGCCAGATTTTGGAGTGCAGGGGACAAGCCGAGATGGGCTATGAGACATACGTTCAAACTCGGTATCATGTTTTAATACACTTTAGGTCAATATCACACCGGAATTCTCCTTTAACATTACTTTCTTGTATACAGTAGTCCAACCTTGAGATGGCTAACTCTGTTTATACATTAATCTTGCTAGGCGGTGTATGTAACGGCCACATTCCCATACCTGGTGCTGACCATCTTCCTGGTCCGTGCCTTGACACTTCCTGGAGCGACCGACGGCCTCATCTACCTCTTCACACCAGACGTGAGTGCTGCCCTCACACAGTGTTCGTCCAAGCTCTTTTTGGCTGTAGAGAGAAAAGAGAGGAGTTTAGAACAGCATGTCAACGACACAATTCCTCTATGGCCATCATGATGACAATAGACCCTATCTTACACCCGGCGCATCGTGGCACCAAATGTAACGCAATTCTTGGTCCTACCTTACACCCAACACCGCAATGATTTTACCGCCAAGAGCTCGAGTTCACAAGCTGTCAAATGAACAAAGTGCACCCACAGGTTTGTCGATTTAAAAAAATGGGTGTGATCAGCATATTGCAAAAATCACTATTTTAAGGTCACTAAAAATGATAACACCACTGACCAAGAAAAACCTGGTCTAAAGTTAAAGTCACATTTTATCCAGCTATCTAAAGAGGGCATTGTCACAAAATGCAACAACTGGGAGTCTCAAGTCTGTGTGTGTGTGTGTGTGTGTGTGTGTGTGTGTGTGTGTGTGGCGTGCTTGTAGAAATGTAGTAAGTACATTTCAATCATTCTTTACAGGCAACCCTTTGCTGAACTCCAACATCTGCAGGCTGATTAGTGTACAGGCACTAAATTTACACATAATTCATTTATTGCTCCCCATACAATATCCTCTGGGATACATTCAGAGGGTGTCATAATGATCATACACTTCAAATTTTGTGCAGTTTTGAACATGTCAGCCAAAGATACCTGTAATTACAACTAATTTTTAGACCTTATTTCTGCATTTCCATTTTTAACTAGGTGATGCTATACCACAAATGATACAAAAAAGATTTGGTCACCCTAGGCCCTACGGTTCTTGAGATATTCATGGCAAACTGTGTTCGCCTTACCCTTCTTTTGGGGGGTCCGATGTGGCTGGTGGGCGACAGATCAAAACGAAAATCAATGGCCACCAAGTTTCGTGCAGCACCGTCTTTCACTGTCCCGGGATTCATTGACAGAAAATTACTGAAGACAATATGCTTAAACTAGATGTACTGCAAAGTGGTACAAAATATGACCACCGCTAAGTCCTGCACATTCTCTCCACAAAAAAATAATTTTCACCATCTCCTGATCAATTTGTCACCATCTCCTGACTTTACTCCATGTAAATGACTCTGTGCATGTGTTTTGCTTTGTATGTAAATGACTGTGTGCACACTCATGGTGTGTGTGTGTGTGTGACACACACAGTAGACATGCAGGCATACGTACACACACACTCACATCCGCACACACACAGGCACGCATGCACAGATTCACACACACACAGGCCCGCACACAAGCACACGCATGCCACGCACACACACATAAACACAAACACACACACACACATGCAGGCACACACATGCAGGCACACAGGCACACACACACACAACACACATGCACACACACACACACACACACACACGCACACACATAAACACACACACACATAAAGACACAAACAGTAGACTATGGCGAAATAAGTATGGGGAAATAACTATGGGGAAATAAGTGTTTGTTTGCTTTCAAGCGTACTTGTGCTCATATAAAAAAAACTGCCTGTTACGGTAACTGTATTTGTGGTGTCTCTCCCGATGTCAGTGAAAGAAACATTATTAATAACTTAGCCTATTCAATTTCTACCCGTGTTTAATGGTAATATTCGGAATCTAAAAATCTGATTGTCACACATACATGCACAAAAACACCCACATGCACACACACACATGCACGCACACAGACATATAAACACACCAACACACCCACACCATTACCCCCACACACCCACTCACAAGCGAACACACACACACACAGACAGACACACAAACACACACACACACCCCATTACCCCTCACACACACACACACACACAAGCGAAAAGACACACACAGAGAAGCATACATATAGTATACACAAAAGCAAACGCACACATGCACACACTAATTTACGTACACAAAAGTTGCTCTGCAGTACATCTAGTTAATCTATTATGCTTTATCCTCTAAGTCCATTTCCAATCATGATTATATCAAGGCTGTAAGTCAGTACACACAGTACAACACACTGGTAAAACACACTCTGGTTCCTAACACACACACACACACACACACACACACACACACACACACACACACACACACACACACACCTAACATACACACTCTGGTTTTCCATCCTCAGTGGAACCTGCTGCTGAACCCCCGAGTGTGGCTGGATGCCGCAACTCAGATCTTCTTCTCCCTGTCTCTGGCCTTCGGTGGCCTCATAGCCTTCTCCAGCTACAACCCACAGAAGTAAACACACCATTTTTTACTCACCACTGTAAAAAAATACCTTCTAATGCAAATTCAGACAGAGCTTAGCCCAGGTATTATGATACCATTTCAAAACAATCTACAGCATCATGATGTATGCTTAAAATGAAATGTGCTTGCCCATGGTGTTTACATCAGCTGGTTAAACCTCATCCACTCGTTACGGTGTTAACACAAAGCATGTACACTTACATTCAAGCTCAGCTCTCTACACCTGTGTAAAGGTCATAACCACACATTTTGTATCTTTCAGAAATAACTGTGAGAGAGATGCTGTTCTGGTAGGATGCATTAACAGTGCCACTTCACTGTATGCCTCCATCTCAATATTCGCCATACTGGGCTTCAAGGCAACCTCAAACTACAACACCTGTGTGCAAGGGTATGTAAATCTCCAAAACATTAAGATATGTGGCTATGTGCTGCTGAAATATGAGGACAAACATGACCCTGCATTAAGAATTAGACATGGAGTGTCATGCTGACAAAGGAATTCTGGTTATAAGAGAAGAAAACAGTTGTGAGATTGCCCTAAATGCTTTCAGTGATAGTTTTGGTCTTTATTTCCAAACAGCAACATCATAGCACTCACCAATGGCTTTGACGTTGCTGATCAGAACATAACCGTTGACAACTTTGACAGTTGGCTGGACAACCTGAACAAAACAGATCCTGCTAAAGTCTCCTACTTGAATCTGACCGAATGCAACCTCCAGACATTCCTGGATGAGGTATGAATTGGACAACCTTTAATATCCTCTATCACCCGGAGAGAAGAAATACTCCTTTCTGATTGGCTGGTGGGTGGCTATTAATTCTGAATAATGAGACACCTATGAAGTTTGCTGCGTTCCAGACACAATTTTTAGCCCGCAATTTACCACTTCAAGTCACGACTCACAACTTAATAGTGTTCCAGGCAAAGTCATAAGGAGTCATGACAAACCCTTCTGCAGAGTTGCTTATGTGTGTGTGACGTCAAAAACGGTAACTGGGAGTAGCCTACAATGATATGGTACGAGTTCACGAGTAGTATGTTACGGGTTTGACTGCCGTTCCAGGGCACTTTCACGGGTAGAAGGTTGTGAAAACACAGATTACGGGTTGCCTGGGTAGATCTGGTAAAAAAAGGTTAATCACCGTTCATTGATTATGAATGGTAACTATAACAACCATAGTAGGATGACGGTTGAGCCTGGAAGCAGGCTTCACAACAATGGAATCACATTCTCTGAATCAACTGTGAACAAGCTAACTGTCTATGCTATCGCTGTTAGGGCCAAAGAAAGTTGTACAACAAACTGTTCAAGTCGGCTTCTTTTTAAACAGAACCGCTTGTTTCCTTTGCGTGCTTTAAAGGCCTTATTGCCTATAGTGGCAACTGGGTAATAAGCAGGATAACGGCCTTCAAAGTGAACTTAAATTAAACATTCTTTAGAACACAGCTGATAAACCGTCTGCTTTCACTTTTGAACGAAGTTCCAATGCAAGAAGTGATCGGACTTCTTGCGGAGTGATATGAATGACAGGAATCAGAAGCACAAAACCCATTTTGCTTGACAGCGATCTGTTATCGAGAAAAAACACACCTCCGAACATTGGGAAGGCCTATTGAAGTAAATGGAGCGTTCTGCAGCATTATGAAGACCCGTGTAATAAAAGGAATTAATGGACTTGGGCGGAGGAAATTAATTCCCTATAACAGGACACGTCGGCGGCCGTTATCCCTTACCTACTGTATACCACTGCTTGGTTGAATTTTCTACATTATCAATTATTCTTCACACCTACGAAGCAGTTCCAGTTTTTGGCCACATTATGCTTGTATATCAATTCACCAAACTCCTACAAATTACCGATCTGACAGACATTCATAGCAACATTGTAACATGACTGAGGTGGCATTTAGCTCAGTTGCACTGCAGTAAGCTAAGTAAAACAGCGATTTTACAAAGCTAAGGTTCAACAGAATCCTCGGATATGCCTGCTGTTCTGTGCAGTTTTGAACATGTCAGCCACTAGGTTTTACCCACTTTTAACTTGGTGGCACTATACCTCAAATGAGTGGAAATGGGATGGGTTGACATGGCCCCTTGAGACCAACACACAGGAAAAAAAGTTGGTCATCTTAGGCCCTACAGTTCTCAAGATATTCACAGAAAACTGTGTCCGGTCTACCCTCTTTTCGGGGGGCCCAGTATGGTGGGTAGGTGACGGATCAAAACAAAAAACAATGGTTCCGTATCATCCTTGTAGGGCTACATGCCCACCAAGTACCAAGTTTCGTACAGCCCGGTCTTTCAGTGTCCCGGGAACCGTTGGTACAGTTACCGAATAAAAAAAAAAAATTACAAACATTTTGAAGATTCCGTGCTTCAATAACGTGGCGCTCATAATAATGCACGTTGAAGGTGTAACGGCCGCATTACCACCTCGTACATGTATTATTTTTCTAATAACTGAACCCTGTGTCGTCCATTATTCCTTACATCATACAGTGAAAAAATAATTAACAGTGGTTAAAAAAGATTTTGGTATGCCCAAAGTCCCTAAGGCTTCCAGTCCATAGGAAGAGATGAAAAAAAGAAACTCTAAGGAAAAGGACTAGAGGAAAAGACCTCTAACGATAACAACAATGACCTGTATTTTATTGTACTGTACTTACTCAGAGTGCATCAGGAACAGGTCTGGCCTTCATCGTCTTTACGGAGGCTGTGATTTCAATGCCGGGCTCTCAGGTGTGGGCAGTGCTCTTCTTCGTCATGTTGTTCAGCCTGGGGCTCTCGTCTATGTTTGGGAACATGGAGGGGGTCCTTGCCCCTCTGCACGACCTCAATCTGGTGCCCAAGTGGATGCCCAAAGAACTCTTCACAGGTATGTGAGCCCGCTGAGGAAACCATACATATTTTTATAAACACATTAGGCCTATATAATGTGTGTGTGTGTGTGCGTTTGTAGGCAATGCTCTTATATGCCCTTTCAACTTTTTTCTCTCTGCCAGGCTGTATTTTTGTGCTGTCGTGCCTGGTGAGTCTGATCTTTACCATGGACTCAGGAAACTACTGGCTGGAGATTTTCAACAACTACGTGGGCTCCGTCTCCCTGCTTATCATCGCTTTCTTTGAGATCATCGGTGTAGTCTTCTTTCATGGAATGGGACGGTAAGCCCTTTTCAGAGACAGCAATTGCATATCCCACAGTTGGGAACTCTTGTGTATAAGAAAAAAAGATTGCTTCCATTTTCTGTTGCTTGTTGGTCGCAATCACATTGCACATAAAATAAGTGTCAGTTGCTTGCAAAAATATGTAAAAGCATAACAAATCTTACAAAATGTATTAAAAAGTTGAATTGGATGCAATTGTATTGCTCTACAGGTTCAGTGATGACATTGAGTTTATGACGGGACGGCGTCCCAACCTGTTCTGGAAGGCGTGTTGGATGTGCATTAGTCCTCTGCTGCTGTTGGTCGTCTTTGTAGCCTACATCATAGTTCAGGTCCAGACAACACCCACCTACCCCACCTGGAACCCAGACTATGTAAGTACCCCTCAATATGTATATCTATTTAGTTGACTTACATGTTTTTATGAACTCATACAAATAAAACTAGTGGATAACCCAATGACATTCAACCCAAGGACATTTCACCTGTAGTACAAACATATTGGTTACACTTTACTTGACAGTATCGACAGAACAGTGACATGACGCTGTCATAAACAAGTCATAAACGTTTATGACATAACACTTCTGTTATTAAGTGACATTCGTTTTTTGTCATAACAAAAATTAGGATTAGGGTTAGAGTTATGAGTAAAAAGTGGAATAGCACAGGGAAAAAGTATTGAACACACTAAGAAAAAACTGGCAAGGAACGAGCTGGAACGAGCTGGAATCTATACATAGTTAGAGAGTAATTATCCCTCCTATCTGTGCAAATTAATGTAAGCTTAGTACATATTGATGAGCTATAAAAAGGTTTTTCGCTACCCAGTTGTCACACAAGAAACATGTCATGATGGGTAAAAGCAAAGAGCTCTTCCAAGACCTTTGCAACATTATTGTTGCAAAACATATCAGTGGAACTGGTTACAGATGCATTTCAAAACTTCAGAATCATCCAGTAAGCAGTATTGGAGCCATTATCTGCAAGTGGAAGGAACATCACTGCATCATCAATCGGCCATGCACAGGATCTCCTTGCAAGATTTCTGACCGGATGTCAGAAGGATAGTCAGAAGTGTAGCTTAAGAGCCAAGGACCACTCCAGAAAGACTTGGAGGCAGCAGGTTCAATTGTTACAGAGAAAATCATAGGTAATGCACTCCACCGCCATGGCCTCTATGCACACTCACCCCACATGACTATTACTGAAGAAAAACATGTCGAAGCTCATTGAAAGTTTGCTACACAACATTTGGACAAGCCTATGAAATACTAAGAGAATGTATTCTGGTCAGGTGAGAGCAAACTTTAACTATTTGGATGTCATACTATACACCATATTTGGAGGAGAAAAGGCACTGTGCATCACCCTAAAAATACCATACCAACAGTGAAGTTTGGAGGTGGAGGCATCACGGTGTGGGGCTGTTTTTCATCTCATGGTACTGGCAGACTTCATACAGTTGAAGAAATTATTAATGGAGCCATTTTTTCTGTGAGAACCTTGCCATCCACCAGAACAATGAGGATGAGACAGGGCTTCCAGCAGGACAATGATCCAAAGCATTCAGCAAAGGAAACTCTCAATTGGTTTCAGAGAAAGGAAATTCAGGCCCTGACTTAAATCCAATTGAACAGTTTTGGAAGTTACTTAAAGATCAGGATTTACAAGAGGGACCCCTGGAATCTTCAATATTAAAAGACTATCTGTTTAAAAGAATGGGCCAAAATCACACCTGAATACTGTGACTGATTAGTTTCGTCATAGAGGAAATGCCTTGAAGCTCTCATTACAAATAAAGGGTTTTCCACAAAGTATTTAAGAAATTTCAGTAGGCGTGTTCAGTACTTTTTTACTCATAACTCTACTTATGAACATTAATGTATATGTGTGGATTACCTAAGTTAATACTAATGTCTGGTGAAAATTTCATGCAAATAGCCTCACTGGAAGTATACTTACTGAAAAAAATGTTGACGTGTTCAATATTTATTTCCCTCGCTGTAAATATATGGTGGAAATAAGTATTGAACGCTTACATTTTTTTTTCAGTAATTAGCCTAAACTTCCAGTGAGTATTCAAAATTTTCACCACACATTATATTAACACACATATAAAAAATCCAAACATAAGAGTTATGTGTAATAAAGTGGAATGACAGGAAAAAAGTATTGAACGTGCCTACTGAAATTTCTTCAATACTTTGTGGAAAAGCCTTTGTTTGTAATGACACCTTCAAGACATTTCCTGTATGACAAAACATATTAGTCGCAGTATCAGGTGTGATTTTGGCCCATTGTTCTAAACAGATTCCAGGGGTCCCTCTTCTGAATCCTGATCTTTAGTTACTTCCAGAACTGTTTGAATTGAATTTAATTGAATTGGCTGCCTTCAAGTCTTTCTGGAGCTTACTTCGAGTGGTCCTTGGAATTGACTATCCTTCTGACTCCCTGGTCAGAAATATTGCGAGGAGATCCTGTGCATGGCCGGTTGATGATGCAGTGATGTTCCTTCCACTTGCAGATAATGGCTTCCATGCTGCTTACTGGAAGATTCTGAAGTTTTGAAATGCATCTGTAACCAGTTTCATTGATATGTTTTGCAACAATAAGGTTGCAAAGGTCTTGGGAGAGCTCTTTGTTTTTACCCATCATGAAATGTTTCTTGTGTGACACCTTGGTAATGAAAAACCTTTTTATAGCCCATTAATATGTAGGCTACTAACCAAGCTTATATTCATTTGCACAGATAGAAAGGATAACTACTCTCTAACTACTTACAGATTCCAGCTCGTTCCTTCCCTTTCCTTGCCTTAGTGCTTTTTCTTAGCGTGTTCAATACTTTCCCCCTGTGTTATTCCACTTCATTACAGATGACTCTACTTATGGAGTTGGATTTTTTATGTGTGGATTACCTGAGTTATTACTAATGCCTGGTGAAAATGCTGTGCCCCCCCTTTTCCACTTTTCAAGGGTCCTCTCCTCCATTGGGGCCCTATACTTCCCACTTTCCCCCCCAGTTCAACACCCTTTAATCTGCTGAACCTTCTGCTCGTTTCAAATATAAAAACTCTCTGCAACTCAAAATTGGCCTGCCTGCCTTAGCTGCCTGTGAGGGGCTTTTCAGTTGTGCATGATTACTGCTCACTGCAAAGTGACCAAGGATGAGTGCAACTAACTTTGAAAATCAACTACTGCTCAGACTTAAAGGAGAACTCAGGTGATTTTTCACATAGATCTCCATTTCTCAACATCACCGAGTACTGTCGGTATGAACAAAACTGAAACAATCGGTTTTACCTAGCTCGAGTTGCTGCAGCTACAGGGCTACACACTGGGAGCATGAACATGTCTGCCTTAGCTGCTAGCTGCAGCAACTCGTCCTTTTAGACAAGTACCTCCACTCGGCGGCCATATTGCAATGCTTTTTGGGCACTTATCGGGCATCTATTTCGGCAGAAATGCATGTGCGTAAGGCTTCACGACACCAATCTTGCTCCAGCTGCGAGATCACAACAGATTGGCACAATGTATTCACAACACACCACATGATTGGCTCAATGTATTTACATGTCGATGTTTTGCCGCAGAAGGGTTGTGATATCTGTAGACAACTGCCAAACTGCATTACAAACTAACCCCATGCATTACTATGGAGGATTTTTTGAGTGCTGTATCTCCTCATTAGAAAGTGTCTGGTAAAACTGGTTGTTCTGGTACCCCAGTAAAGTAACTAAGTAACTTTTACTTAAAGTACATTTTAAATTAACTACTTTTTACTTTTACTTGAATACATTTTCAGATCGGTATTTTAACTTCTACTTGAGTAATATTTCATCAAAGTATTGGTACTTTTACTTGAGTACAATATTTTTGTACTTTTTCCACCTCTGCACTTTACTTGACAGTATCGACATAAGAGTGACATGACACTGTCATGAACATATGACACTGTCATGACCCTAATCCTAACCTCTAACTCTACTTAGGGACATTAATGTTTGGATATTTTAATATGTGTGGATTTGTTTATTTAGTTGAGCATCGCTAGTAGTGGACCGCAAATTGTTGTGCTGCTGGTGCAATGTCTTTCTCCAAGAAAGCCAAGTCAGGTTACCAAAAACAAAGGCCAAAACAGGAAAAAGAGAGACATCCAAATGAGGGGAAACAACTGCTAATAAACTTCTTTCCAAAGAAAGGTGAAACGTCAAAACACGAAATCCCATGGTGTTTGCTTGAATATCTCCGCAATCATCAGTGCTAACGAACTGACAACCTATTGAAATAGCGGAAAATACACTTTCATAGGTTAGGCTACACATGTAATCTGATGCATCTGGTGATCCAGCTCCATCTCCCATCACTTTCAGAAAAACTGCATGGCGCCAGGTTGATTCATGTCCTTTTGTAGGATCATTATCAGGCTGGTTTAGGGCGCAATTTTTTTTTCTCTCCCTTTCTGTTTATGTTAGTCTTAACTTTTTTTTTACTCAAGTAACGGATGATATTTTTGATGTAGCGAAGTACAATACTTCACTCAAAATGTAAAATAAAATACCGATTTTATAAACTCTAAACCCGAACTAGTTGTCATTAGGCTACTAGAAAATTGCGTGGAAACCGATTGCCTTAAACCATTCTAGTTTTTACAAAACATGAAACTAAACATGTTTAGTTGTGTCAACTAACAACCTTATGTTGATGCTGTAGACAAATTAAGCTTACATTAGTAGTCTTTACTAAAAATCTTCAACTTCTGAAACAATAAGTTAAAATCTCTTAACTTATTGTTTCAGAAGTTGCAGTTGTATAAAATAACTAGGTTAAAATGCATGTTAACAAATTCATTAAAATATGAACTAAGTTCTGTAGATAGGCCTATTGTTTTTTTATTTTAAGATTAAGGTACTGTATTAATTTAATTGTTTTATTAAAAATTGAAAAGAAATTCATCACAATGTATAGGAATGCCTTTTATTATTGATAAAACATGAACAAACAACATTTAAACTCATAAATATTCCACATCCACTGTAGATGAAGAACCTATAAAAAAAAGACAAAGAACCTATAAAAAAGAACATAAGAAAACAATTTTTTAGTCCATGTTCATTTACACAGTTGAAATAAAAGTTTGTTATATCACCTATGAATGCAACAAATAAGTGAATGGACATCGGCTAACATTAGCCAAAAGCTAACCAACATGTGCTGCTATGGTTAGCTAAAACTGTCTACAGACAGAAACACCTATTTCAATGATAAAGTCTGAATTAAACTTAGTAGCACCAAGACAAGTATATTTACACAAAAACATATGTGATATTGTTATAATCTGGCATACACACCCATTGGAAGGTAGCTACCATGAGCTAACTGTCCGAAAGACTACTAGCATGCTAACAACGGAGCTAATGTTACCTTACTTTTCTCAGGTTAATGTAAGTTAATCACGTAAACAAACATTTAGCTAACTATTGGTCAAACTGAACATAATTTTCGGTTATTTCATCAGATTTTAAATTTTTCAACAAGTTCATCAGAAAGTTCACCCACCATTTGATGTAGTAGCCTATTTGTCACAGCAGCACGAGGCATGGAGTCATTCATCTGCATGGACTGAGAAGCAGGAGGAACGTTGATGAGCAGAATTTTTTTAGACCCCTCCTCTGCCTTGCAAAAACATAACATTTATCGTTGTCTCTGCTTAACATGATCAGTGCATTGTATATTTCACTTAAATAGTACAATCAACTCATTTCTTTTAGTTATGACAGAGTTTTCACAAAACACACAAACATTAGTAGGCCTAGTGACCACCTAACATATTTATTACAACTAAATCTGGGTTTAGAGTACTTAAAAAATACAAAATACACAGAAAAACTACTCAATACAGTAACGTGAGTAAATGTATATTGTTACTTTCCACCTCTAGTAAAGTGTTACCAACATATTCTGTATAGTCTACAACTGTGTAAATTTAGCCTAAAGACAAAAAGGGCAAAGACGGACTAAAACCATCACAGACGCTGCAATACTATTAATACTTATCCACACAAACAGATAAAGTGACAGAGCATAGGCTACAGCATGTCAATTAACGTCAAAAAAAACCTTTGACACCTTTTCAAACTACTATTCCCTTTGGGCATCAGCGAATTTTAGTACCCAAACATTAACCAAACCATGACTTCAGGTACACACTGAAACGTGATTTTTGTGTACCGTTACACCCCTATGCAATACAATGCAAAGATAATCATTAACATACCAATATTTTTCATATAGTTAGCGAGCTGTAATATCCTGCAATTATTGTGGGTAAACCTCAAAAAAATAAAAGCACAATTTACATTTCAGAAATTGTAAATTGGAACACATGACTGCATTGTTGTGAAGTTAAACTCAATATTACTCATCACATCACTTGCACAATTTTTTTTATTTTATTTCCCAATTTCTACTGACTGGAAATGACACTAGCACATGAGGACAGAAAGACAGTAAGCTAGTGTGCAAAATAACCATTTTTTCTTATTATGAAAAATGATATGCCCTAAATTATTCATATTCTTTTTTAAACAACCAATGGCAAACAACCCCTTTACTTGCCATCAGAGTAATCATAATGTTTTTTTATGATTGATATGACACTATCTTTTGACATGTGCCAGTGTCATTTTCAGTCAAAAACAAACTTTTGGTAAAAGTTTTCACATAGAACTCTTTTTCTCAAGTATTGTCAATACAAAATAAAGCTGCACTCTGGGGGCATGATGTTAAGATGCCCCCAGAATGTAGCACTTTTGCTGCCTGGCTTCTCTAGCTGTTGGCTGCAGCAACTTCAGCTAGGTACCAGTTTTTTTGGCTTTATTTCATACCGACCGTACTTGGTGACCTCGACAAACAGATATCTCTGTGAAAAATCAATGGAATTCCCCTTTAACTATATATTTTTCTTCATGTGTTTGTATAGGTTGACTTCCCTGTAACGGACGTCCAGCCGTACCCCACCTGGGTATTTGTCATCTGTGTTCTCCTGGTAGCCATTCCAGTAGGGCCCATACCAATAGTGGCCTTATACAGATTAATCAATAGGAAACTGCGCAGAACCGGGAGAACAGACACTAGCAGAACATCAAATCCATATGCCAACGAGGGCTTCAACATGGACACGTAGACGGCAATAGGGACATGCGTGATGATAATGAGACCAACATTTGATACTGTTTGATACTGTTTCAATCAAGAGAACTGTGCACTAGTTTTCTGTACTTTCTGTGATCAGGAAAACCTTTGGATAACTTAATACACTTAAACTTAACAATAAATGATCAAATGTTTAAGCTTCTTGTTGAAGCTTTTCCTGATGTAAATAAAGAATATACAACTGCCAAAGAGATCCCACAGCGGAAGAGTACTCTAATGTTCAGGAGTGAATACAGTGACAAAATAGTGCAGTCTTCTGTTTAACTTTGTAGTCATTCTAGCTCAGTATATTTTTTATATGTGGAAATTCGAAATGCTCAACAATGTAAAAATACATTTTAGATATTGTATTTGTAACATACATGTACTACTTGGTTTTCATGCTAAGTATTTATTTCTCTTCTGGAAATAAAAGTGCATAGAACATGGAAAATCAGAAACCATTTTGTTTTTTACAGAAACATTAATAAACATCTTGTAACAGATCTCTTGCTTGTAGTTTTTGATTCTGTTGTTGCTCTTGCTATGGACAACTGGTCTGGTAACTGATGACAGTAATTCAGGTAGTTTAGCATTTTGAGCTAATACAGAGGGACGGTTCATCTGCTGGACAGGTTAACAACTTAAGCAGCAGTGAAACTGGTAACTTCACATTGGAGATAAGCTCTCTTAAAAACACAAAACAAACAGGGAAAAACAGGGAGTGGAGGAGAAAGCAGAGATGCTTTTGATCTTGGAAGTTGACCTTTCGCTTCATATTTTAATGGGTTGTATTTTACGAGAAAACCTGATACGCCATCAGTTTTATATCAATGCAATGAGGCCTTTCCGTAAACATAAAGCATGTACAATGTGTTTAGTCAGGAGTTTTTTTGATCCCATTAAAGTTACAACCGAAACGACATAAAAAAGGTATGGTTGTGGAAATTATTCTTCATCCTCCTCACATGCTTCTTAAAGGCCTTGGCCACAAGTGTCACTGGTATTCAGTTGGCTGGTTTTAGGGACCTATTGCCTTACCAACCTCCTAACAAGGAAACCAGGCTCTAGCCTAGAACCACATGGACTCTACAACCAGGCTCTAGCCTAGAACCACATGGACTCTATAACCAGACTCCAACAGCATCTCTGAACCACACTCACATTGAACCTTCATCCTCATGGGTAACACATATCCTTTGACTTTCTTGAAGAGAACAGATTCAGGCTCTGGCTGAAAAGGCCTACAAACCACTTCTGCTTTGAACCACACCACGGGGAGGCCAATCATACAGGCCTATTTCAGATAATCTGAAAGTCAAAGATACAGACAGTTGTTGTCTTACAAGTTGTCTTGGAAAATTGTGAGAGTCAGAGCCGAGCAGAGCCAAGTTGTCTGTCTGCACCAAGGCTGTTTCAGTTTATTCTCCTTTGTTGACCTGTGGGAGGTCAAAGGTCAGGCTCTGATGGCCTTGAAGTCAGGTGGCACTCTGGGGGTAGCTGCCTGGCGGACCCTCGCCAACCTCATTCCTTTCAGGGCCCTCTCCAGACTCCATTTTCCTGGCAAGGATACAAAGCAAAAAGTGTATAGCAAGAAGTTACACGAGTGATTTAAAAACATCCAAATATATCAACGTTTTCAATACACATGAGTACAATATTGTTGCTGGATTAACCATGATTTGGTAACTCTTTTAAAAGCTGCAAAGTTTGACATACATTTGATGTGATCTGGTAATGAATTCCAAAATGTTGCCCCTTTCACTGAGAGGGCAAAATAGGTTTTACAGTATGGAATTCTGCAATTGCTGCTTGTGGTTGCTCTAGTGGTTCTATTGCTGCTTTTCAATCTTTCTAGGATTTTTCAGAGGGGTTGAGGAGCAATATTGTTTATGCATTTAAAAATAAATGTATCACAATGAAATAAGCAAAACATTAAATTATTGGTATTTGCTTAATATCTGACAATGATGGTACCGTATCTGCTTTTTGTCCATGATTTTAAAGTCTTATTGTAAAGATGCTCTATGGCAGTGGTCCCCAAACTACGGCCTGCGGGCCGGATACGGCCCGCCACCTCATTTTGGGTGGCCCCCCAAAACATGTCCGTGGTATATACAGTAGCATCTGGCCCGCATGGGAGTATGACATCGTCAGACTATAACCTCCGTAATTTCCTCCATTCATTCTCTATGGCGAGTCTTAACAGTACACATGTAATACCCTTTTTGTCCACTGGTGGTTGTTTTGGCGCCGTTTCGTGTTTGCCATCGAAAACGGAATGAAATGTAGGCTTACCTGCAAACAATGTAAGAGGCCTATGCTGACTGCATCAGTGCTCAAAGTATTCTACAAGTTTATCAATTAATTGTTAGTAACTAACTAACTCGTTCAAATGTTCATACAAATTCACAAAGTTCTCATCAGGTGAGTGAAAGTGGTCATTTCAGATGTTTTTGCCAGCCCTTCATAAAACTCTCATAGTTTGAGAACTTCAAATTATTTGTAGGATATTGCTTGTTCACACTCTGAGTCTCTGGCCCTCTCTTAGAGCCAGGCACAGTGAGCTGGTCCTTGGAAGAAAAAGTTTGGGGACCACTGCTCTATGGTTTTAATTGTTGACTGGTTGGCTTGAGAGCAGGTAGTTAAACCATAGTTAAACCAAGAGAGTATCATGGAATTTAGAAAAAGCAAGGCACAGTCAACTGTTAGACAGTTTCTTATTATTTTAAAACAGACTAAGTTGGCTTTGATGGGTTTACTGACTTTTTTAATGACTTAAAATGTAACTATACCTACAGTAGATATCTCACCTCTGACACTTGTTCAATGAGCTCACTTTTGAGTGTTTTGTAGCAGATGATTTTTCTAATGGAATTAGTTTTCTTAGTGTTTAATGTTAAACAGGATGATTCAAACCAGGAAGACACTTTTACTAAGTTTCTATTTAGTTTGCAACTCAGTTATAGGTGTTAGTTAGGTTACCAGATGCATACACAACCGCATCATTAACATACATTTGGAGACCTATTTCAGGGCATATACGTCTGGCAAGTAAAGTCTGGTACAGACTGAAAAATATAGGACCCAAAACAGTGCCCTAAGAATGCCTTTTTTAAATCTAGGAAATACTGCACCAACTACATTCCCCTTATCAAGTGAGTGTTTCATATGTTCTGATAATAAACAGGTAGCTGTCTGTAGAATGGTTGTGTCTTAAACCAAACTGCAGAGGGTGCAGATAATGATTGGCCTCTAAGTAATGTAACAGTTGTTATGAGACTAGTGTTGTCACGATACCAAAATTAATGTTTCGATACCGATTCCAAGTCAAGAATTGCGATACTTCTTCAATACTTTCAAAAAAATGTATCTGATTTGGGGGCCCCACCACCTTGACATCATCATCAGTAATATTGAATATACTGTAGTGTGATCATTCACACCAGTGGCCATCCCAGATTCTGCTTGACTCTCTCCACACAAACACACATGGAAAATGATGGCTTATGTCATATTTCATATATTCTGCATAATTACTAGTAAATATATTTAGCAATTTGAAAACTATTCTAAAACTATAACTATTTTTAAACTATTACACTTAGGCATATCTTTAATGTGGTGTGTAGGTCTAATTGAGTGCACATTGGTGATGTGTAGGTGTAATTGAGTGCCTGTCACTTTAAGAGATACGTGAGAGTAATTGACCTTGTCTTACGGTTTTAGTCTAGTGAATAAAAGTTGCACATAGTGCATAAGGATATGTGGATGCAATTAATCATGTTTTGTATGTCATTAGATAAAATATATGTTCAAAAAATGTACCAGTCGAAGAAAATCTTTCTGGGATCATAGAAGAGATAAGTGTCTTGCAATGTTCATTAATGATTTTAGCGAGCAATAATTGTCAAACGTGACCTGAGCTAGCGGGATAGTTAGCAAGGATCTCTCTTCAGATGTAAAAGTTTGCCATGGTTGCTTAGCCTATTTCTAAATTAAATTGAACCCAAATAGTAGGCCTAAATGACCAAAATCCCACAGCCTAGGTAGGTTAGCAACACAAACTTGTGAGATGCAAGTGAGCAAATCAACTTGATATTAGCCTATTATGATGTGTTAGTGTGTTAGCATCACTTGAACTAGCAGCCATGTCTCGCTGTTTATAGCACGACAGCTGCGCTTACGTGTGTGTGAGGAGAAAAGACTCACAGCCACAGGTTAGGGGAGGAGGCGCTATCGATACTAATAAAATTAGGAATCGTGACATTTTTAATTTCAGGGTATTGCGATACTTTTGTAGTATCGGTGCACCGTGCAACACTATATGAGACAACTCTTTGGAGAGAACTGGCTGATAGGCCTGTAGTTGTAGGTCACGGTGATCAGTGTCAAGAACAGGAGGAGTCTAATTCATGGCGTTCTGTAAAAGTGTAGCAAGGAGACTTCTGGATAGTCAAGAGGACTTTGCACCGCCATGAGTGCATTACTGGAAAATTACTGAAGGGTGGGAAAATATTTTTTTTCCTGTTCAAAGTTTATGACAGGCCTACAGTAGGTAGAATTCTGGGATCTATCCGGGTAATGATGTGATTTGTATACTTTACTTGGATAGTCCACCCGCAGGGACTCTTAACAGATCATCTGTTCAGATTCAAGTTCAGTATGTAACAGTTACTGAACATCACCTTAACCAAATCCAACCCCTAACCTTGACCTTAAATTGCATTTGAAATGAGTGTCAACAGATAATCTAAGCCAGTGGTCCCCAAACTACAGCCCGCGGGCCGAATACGTCCCGCCACCTCATTTTGGGTGGCCCTCCAAAACATGTCCGTGGTATATAGCATCTGGCCCGCACGGGAGTACGACATCGTCAAACTATAACCTCCGTAATTTCCCCCATTCATTCTCTATGGCGAGTCTTAAAGGGGTGGTTCAGGATTTTGGACATAAGACCTTATTTCCAAGTAAGCAAGTGTGATATTTATCAGTGAAGACCGTTTTCAGCACGTTTCATCCAGTCCTTCTAATTGCAGAGTTCGCAGGTGCTAGGCTAGCGCAAGTCAACGGTATGTGCTAGCCTGCCACTAAAGACTAAAGTCTTACCCATTCCAAAGTACACCTGAGGCAAATTCCAGACAATCGATGTAAATGTCTGTGTTGATAGAATAGTGTAAGAAATACAACTACCCTTGCATCGCGTTGCAATAGTTATACTTTGGTCCCTAAAGTTGTTAGTAGTCATTTTGCAACTCAGCGGCGGACTGATATTACCAAGGCTACTACTAGGTATCCCCATTGGAGTGCGCTTTACTGTTTACTTTTCGGCGCAGTACTACTAACCGGAGCAAGTATAATTCCGCCGCTGCTAAGAAACTAGTCCCTCAAAATGTAATGCGATCGTTGAAATGCAAGGATAGAATAACGTTAGAAATAACACTGTCAATACAGACATTTACATCGATAGTCTGGCGTTATAATTTATTTGCCTCGGGTGTACTTTGGAGTGGGTAAGACTGTCTTTAGTGGCAGGCTAGCACATACCGTTGACTTGCGCTAGCCTAGCACCTGCGAACTCTGCAATTAGAAGGACTGGATGAAACGTGTTGAAAACGGTCTCCACTGATACATATCACACTTGCTTACTTGGAAATGAGGTCCTATGTCCAAAATCCTGAACCACCCCTTTAACAGTGCACATGTAATACTCTTTTTGTCCACTGGTTGTTTTGCCGCTGTTTCGCGTTTGCCATTGAAAACGGAATGAAATGTAGGCCTACTATACAGGACCTGCAATCAATATGAGGCCTATGCTGACTGCATCAGTGCTCAAAGTATTCTTAAAGTTTATCAATTAATTGTTAATAACTGACTAACTTCTATTCAAGTCATATTTCTGGGACTTTCTGGGATAATTATTTCTATTTTTATTCACTCGTTCAAAAGAGTTCACAAAGTTCTCATCAGGTGAGTGAAAGTTTGAATGGTGGTCATTTCAGATGTTTTTGCCAGGACTTCATAAAACTCTCATAGTTTGAGAACTTTAAATTATTTTTAGGATACTGTATTGCTTGTTCACAACTTGAGCTGTGTATGCAAAGACAGAGTTCAGAGTTCACACATTTTTGAATAAAATACTTTTGGGAACTAATACTGCTAATACTTTTGGGAATGCTAAAATCTTTTTATTAATATTATTTTATTTGAGCTTTATTTTACACTGATATGACATGATGGCAACATAAACACAGCTAGCAATAGTATTAAATTGCAGTAGCCTACTGTATGATTAAATGTAATGGAATATTCAACTAAGGTAGACTGCTAAGCACTAAGCTATTTATGGTTACTGATATACTTCGAGTCTCTGGCCCTCTCTTAGAGCCAGGCATAGTGAGATGGCCCTCGGAAGAAAAAGTTTGGGGACCACTGATCTAAGCAATTAAAGTGTGACTTGGATAATATTTATTTTCTCAGTAACACATTTAGGAAGAGAGGCTAATGTATAAATAGACAAAGCATCATCCTTCGTTACAGAGGTTTGGTTTTCAAAACATAAGGCATTCATTTGATGCCACACAAACCTATACAGTGAGAGCTGGGAACATACTTTGACGAAGGCGAGGGAGAAGGCAACGGTAGGTGTGGCGGTGGCGAACGAAGACCCATTCAAACGCCAGGCAGTAGAGCAGCTGTACGGCCTTAAGCCTCAGACAGCCACCATAAGCAGAGCCCAGGGCACCATCTAAACACAACAAAAGCGGCGAGAGAGAGAGAGAGAGAGAGAGAGAGAGACAGAGAATGAGAAAGAGAGAGATACAGCACGCTTCACATTTATTGGCACCCCTGGTAAAGTTGAGTAAAAAATAAATATGAAAAATAATCAAATAAATAAAAATAGATACAAATGGTATTTTGGAGATCCTTATTTTTGCAATAAACACAAAGAAGAAAAATCCAACCTTGAGAGGAAGCAAATTTATTCTGAGAAAAATCCTTCATAACAAAAACATGTGTCGCAATTATTGACCCCTCTGTATTTAATACTTTGTGAATTTTCCCTTTGCTAGTAAATAGCGCTTAATCTTCTCCTGTCACATCCCATAATGTTGGAGGAGAGAAAGCAGGGGATTTGAGATTATGCCTCTTTATAGACTCTCTCAAGAACATCCAGATTTAGGCAAAATGACTGTAGCATTCAGCCACTCCAGCCATCTCAATAGTTATTGACAAGAAATGCCTTTTCCTGGGGTGCCTTTTAAATAACATATCAACATGGAGGTCAATCTTTTGTTTAACTTGGACACCCAAGATGCATTTTTTTTCACAGTCTCTCCAATAGTGATCCTTATGGACTTTTTGCTTGTCTTACCCTCCTTTTCACTGTGTGTGTAGGCAACATGGGTCTTTGTGTAGGCAAATTGGTCACATTTCCAGTTGATTAGAATTGATTAATTATTGTTTTAGCTGTACATAACACACTTTCCCCATGTCTGAATTGTGTCAATGGTCTTTCCCATGTTGAAGAATAAGTAAGGTATTTGACCAGTAGGTCACTTTATTCATAAACCTCAGTGAAACAGGAAATCATGGATTACTGCTTGAAAGTTCAGAGAGATTAACTTAAAAAGTTGAAAATGAATGGGAAAAAAGCTTTAGTTACATTATGTTTATAAGATGTTGTAGGGGTGCCAATAATTGTGGTGCATATGTTCCTCATTGCGACACAAAGTTAAACCATCAAGATTTTGTTATACCTATTTTT
Source organism: Alosa alosa (assembly GCF_017589495.1). NCBI lineage: Eukaryota > Metazoa > Chordata > Actinopteri > Clupeiformes > Clupeidae > Alosa > Alosa alosa. The sequence continues at coordinate 23,979,023 of NC_063208.1, read as the reverse complement.
ACGTGCTAACTTTACCAGGGGTGCCAATACATGTGGAAAGTGCTGTATGAGGTCTAACACACCTTTATTAAACCCTTGTCTGACTGCCTTAGACCTACAAAACGCATACAACACAGAAATAAAGACACTATAACCAAAAAAGCTTCCAGGAAACAGGTAAAGGGAAACTAGAGGAATTCCAGCTGAGTCTGGGTCGTACCTGACACACACACACACACACACACACAGGGAACAGAGGCATCCCAGCTGGGTCTGGGCCATCCCTGACTGACCGTGGTTGTTCTGTTTGATGCAGGTGTATGTGGTTCTGGCCATCGCCCAAACCATCCTCAGGAAGAAGGCTGGAGTAGTCCCCACAGTCTGACCTTTAGGCAAACCCTGCACGCACACATGGAATCTGCACAAGAGGCAACGGATACAGGGCATCAAGGGATGAAAAATCACACACACACACACACACACACACACACACACACACACACACACACACACACACACACACACACACACACACACACACACAATGTAAACTCAGGTAGCCTGCTGGAGTGCCACAGGGTGTGTGATTACTGCATTCTGAAATAACCCTATATTTAAGCCCATTAAGTAATACCAGGAGTGATACCCTTGCCCTCTTCTCCACCCTGCTGTCAACACCCCCAAAACACACACACCCCCCAAACACACACACATCACCCTTGCCCCCATACACCGCCTCCCCCACCACCCCCCCCCCACCCGCCCCAAACACACACACACAGACATCACCCTTGCCCTCCCCTCCACCCTGCAGTACACTTCCGTTCCGTCCCACTACCATTAGGGCCTGTAAACAGGTGGCTTACATAAACACAGGGAAGTGGCCCAGCCCAGCCCAGCCCAGCGACTGACCATCGTAAACTCATCCTCCACGTTAAACATCAACTGGCCAGGACTCCAAGCACATGCAGTTACTTACACAGCAGCCCGCAGGCCTGTCCTTGGAGCTCTCCCAAGCAACACCAAGTCCAAAGTCTCTTCTATCGCCACTCAACAATCATATTCTGGGCATAATGATGGTAATGGAGTTCTTTTACAATGACTTGCTATAACCCCATGCTACGTGTGTGGCGACAGAACAAGGCTGGAAAACAGACTGTTATGATATCTACCGGTTTATTGTAGCTACATTGTGATCAACTGATAGAATAAGTTTGGGAAGAGGCAAGATTGCCCACCGCCTTTTCCCACGGCCCCTGGTAAAAAAAAAAAAACTTCAGAGAGCCGTTACCTCATAGCCTGGAGAAGCACGATCTTGTAGATGTTTTTATAGACGGTCTCCAGGGAATTTGTCTAAAGAGAAGATAAAGGCTTTTAAATCAGGTGAAACAAGAGGGAGATAATGTGAATTAAACATGTGGATAGCTGACTGCAGTACTATCCTTTACCATTGAGGGTAAATGGGATTATTTTCATCACTGGGTGATGATTCACTCTAAACCCTTATGGACGATTTCCATACAGTACATGAATAAAGTCTAATTCTAGACTAAATGCTTATTTCCAATGGTGATTTCCATTGCAGTTCTCTTTTGATCTAGGACTAGGATTAATCCATGTATGGGAAACTGGCCCTGAAAGAGACTAAATAATAAAATCTCTGTTGAGCTAAAATAGAACAAGAAAATGAGATAGATTGAATGTTAATTATTAATCCTACTTAACTGAACTGAACTTAAACTGCATAAAAAATCCTTCAGACTCGTCACTACTGACTGTTGTGCCTCCTTCACTGTCCCACCACCTACCAACTCAGTAGCAATAGCAATTCAGTCCTGTGAAACCAAAGCTGCAATATCAGTATATGTCTTCTTTTTATTTTATTTTATTTGTATTGATCCTTTATTTTACCAGGTGAGTCCCATTGAGATCTTACATCTCTTTTTCAAGGAAGCCCTGGACTCACAAGAGTAAAAAATGACACTTTACAAATTACACTTTTCTCCTCAGAGATATGTTTGTATAGCACTTCAATAGAGTGTCATTTAGTTAAAAACAGTCTTTCAATACATGCAATTTAATGCAATGCGTCTCCCTGAAAGAGTCTGAGGATGCACGAGGGGCGCTCACCCGGAGGTCCAGCAGGATGGCGTCACACTTGAGCCGCAGGATGGTCATCAGCTTCCTTCTCATGAACAACGCGGGGGAGCGGGAGGAGCCCAGGGTCAGGCTGTAGCGCAGCGATAGGCCAGCGTAACTAAGACAGAGCAGAGAAGTAAGACAAATACAGCAACGGGATTGGATACATCGAAAAAGCAAAAATGTCAAAAGTTATCTACACTACTGTGCTGACTTAAATCCAAAATGCCCTATTTTCCAGGGCAAGGCTTTAAACATCTTTCTAACTGGGAATTCTTGCCTTGGAGACAAGTGGGGGTATTGCACATTTATTTATTAATATTTAATTAACCAACATACATTTGATATACCAACAGTGAATACTTGGAAAAGCAGCAAGCTCCACTGCAACAAATATCATACTAGGACAACATTTCTGATATAATAGGTTGGTGCCAGGGCCAGGTATGAGAAGAGGAAGGTACTGATGTGGATAACTCTTACCTGGAGTAGTCATCAGAAATCTTGCCCTGTACACTAACCTGATAAATATGAACCCACTTATCAATATTTAACATGTAGAACACATGTGCAGGTGTCACCTGAATCATCTCCCAGATGAATATCTATCTAATCTGGAAAATAAATAAAATGTGGCATGCATGTTGTTTGGAGATCAGCAGTTACTCCTGAAGTTACTGGGTAAGCCAGTAACCTTGCTTTGTAGTATACCTCTGGTGAAGTAGTATTGTGCTGTGTTGGTTTGGGTTGTGCAGGTGAAGGGGGGCCTGTACTACGAAGGGAGCTTAACCTACCCAGATGTAACCCAGGGTTACTTTGTTAAACCAGGGTTGACAAAACCTGGTTATCTTACAGTTTTTTCTGAATGCTTAAACACATTTTTTGTAACTAAGGCTTTTTTTGCAAAACTCTACACACAAATGGCAAAACCACTCACTGAGTTAAGCAAAAACTAAAAGCACAAACACTGCTTTGCACTCAGTTTGCAATTTTGTAACACACACTTTGCACAACTGTAGGCACAATGGCTATTTTTACACTATTTTGCCAACTCTCTGGCACACTTTCTCATGTGAAAACTGTTTTAGATAATTAGTTCACTTTGCAATCAGCCTAAGCACTATAAATAAGCTACAGGTAATGTACAATGGGTACAATGGAGTGAGCAGGAAGAGTGGGAAGAGAAAAAACAGACAAAAAAAAAAAAACAGTCTACATGTGGGATATTGTCATGTCAGGCCTGGATCGTCATTCCAGAATATATTTTTTCCGTGCCTTGGACTAGGACATTGCATGTGATGTAGACAGAAATTTTGAGAGAGGGGCGACCCGATGTAGATTGATTTGTTTTGTCTCAGTGAAATGCTATTTTGTGTTTTGACTTGGAAAAACACACTTGTGTTTGTTTTGATGTGTGTAAATAAACACTAACACTTGAAGTTGGGATCCCTGTATGTTTACAGAACTATGACAAAAGTATGACCTCAAACTGACATAGTCTACCTTGTGCACAGAGAAAGCAAAAGCCAGATGTGTTTTTATTCATACCATCAGTGTGTTGTTGGCACATTGTGTGCTTACTATTGTGATGGCTTGTGTTTACTGTTAGATACGAAAACACCATTTTTACGAAGGTGTGAAGAGTTAAGCAAGGTGTGTTAGCTTTTGCAAGAGAACTACAATGTTTTGCTGATTGGGTGAGAGGTTTTGCCATTTGTGTGTAGAGTTTTGCAAAAAAAGCCATAGTTACAAAAAATGTGCTTAAGCAATCAGAAAAAACTGTAAGTGGTGTTAATCGGAACTACGACTATGATTATGAAGTTGATTTGTTGAGCCAGGGTTAACCTAATTGGAGTTTGTGTGCGTTCACATAAAAGGAGCGGGTTGCAGCGCAAGTCACCACTTTCAATGATGACGCGATCACCTTATTTTACGGATGAGGAATGCAAAATTATTATGCCAAGTTATGAGGAATTAAAACACACTCTACGACAAAAATCAAATATGTCGGCAGTGAACAAAGCAAGGCAAGGCTGTTGGCAACGTATTGCAGATCGGGTAGCCTAAATGCCTAAAAGTAAAGTTTTATTTCCACATGTTCTTCAAATATGTGTTCCGGAGGATTAATAGCTTGCGGAATGTATGAAATGAGTTGAAATAATTAAATTGCCTATTTTGAGTTCATAGAAATGCCTACAGATGCAACACAATTTAGAAGTGGGCATATAGATTACAGTAATAGGATAATTGAATGTTTAAGTAGCCCCCATTGACTGATTTAGTGTATGCCTAATCCTGTGAACATTTCAGATGCAACACCATTGCCAAATGCACATGAATTTCCTGAATTTCCCCTCGGGGATCAATAAAGTATCTATCTATCTATCTACATGGCAGCAGGTGAAAATGAAACACAAACACATTATTCAGAATAGTAGGTTTATATAGTTATAGCTTGCATTAATATGTCTTAATTATGAAAAAATGTAGGCCTAGTATGCTTAAAGCCTTCACTTGGCCTCTGTTTTACAGCTAACAAGAAAAAGGTGTCTTTGAACACTACTGTAAGGAGTGTTTTACAGTAGCAGAGGAGTTGGCCATCATAAAAAAATAGTGGAAGGCCGATTGTGGAAGGGGTTGAGGGAGGCATTCGGTCGGATTCTGGTGCTGTGGAAATGTGTAGCCTTTATGTGCAGGGGTACAGTAATATGACATTCAATTCAACAAGTTTGTTAAAATTGATTTTAATTTAAATGTCCGATTTATTTTAGGCTATTTTGCTCAGATGTTCAGCATACTGTAGGCCTAGGCCTATGTCCGATTTATTTTCGGACATACAGTAGGCCTATTCTTGCTCAGATGTTCAGCATCACCGATTAGATGGAAAACATGAATGTCCACGTAAGGGCATTGCTATGACGGGTGACATTAGAGACTTCTGCCTAGATCATCTGACAAAGATAACAAATTCCCTCGGCTGACAATATATATTATACAATATATATATGGCAGTCTCTAAAACCCCTCGAAGAGAGCACCTCACGATTTGCGCTCCGATGTCATTTGGATCATCCAGGTACGCCGACATAGTCTCGAATTGTTAGTGGAGGGGTGGTAGGCTACTTATAAAGGGTGTGGTTAACGGAAACCTCGGGTTAACCAAGAACATAACCTGCTCGGAACAGGTTTGAGATGCAGCATAAATTGCCATGGCAGCATACCTCGGTTAAAACCTATCCACCTTTCGTAGTACGGGTTAATCGGGAACTTACGCCACACGTGATCAAGTTACTCTCGAAGTTACCCAAATAAGCCAGTAACCCCGCTTCGTAGTACAGGCCCCAGGTGAAGTAGTATTGTGCTGTGTTGGTTTGGGTTGTGCAGGTGAAGTAGTATTGTGCTGTGCTGGTTTGGGTTGTGCAGGTGAAATAGTATTTTGTTCTATTGTGTCCTGCAGGTGGCACTATACTCCGTAGTATATCCCTCTGGTGACTGACGTGACTCTCACCTGGAGTAGTCGTTGGAGACATCCAGGGTCTGTGTGTCCAGCAGCAGGCCGCACCAGGGGAAGAGGCAGTGCTGGGGCAGCACCTGCACCCCGGGGAACCTCACGCCCTCCTCCAGCGGGAAGTTCACCGCCACCTTCTGGGGGTTCACCACACAGCCGTACTGGGGCACCCCCGCCAGCAGGGTCCTGTCCAGTGGGCACAAAGCAGGCAGAACACCTTGTTTTTGGTCTCTTCTCAAACTCTTATTCTATTATTTTATTCATCTTTCATTTCTTTATGTCAAATGATTTAACTTTACTGGAAACCACTTAGGTACTTCTGTTGTTGTTGTTTTTTTAAATCATACTTTATAAAAGTAACTTGACTTTATTTGAGCCAACTCCATTACAGTGGTTATAACAGCAGTACAATCTATTGTTTATAGAACTTCTCTGTGCAAAAACGCACCTTAAAAATGTTAATAACACAGTGAATGAGAGTGGGAAAGGGGAACAGCTTATTCACAAAAAATAGTTACATAGCAGATAAACAACTTGCATGACGTGTTAGGGTTGTGTGTTTGAAAGGGAAACAGCCATTGGGGGTTTATAGTATGCCTTTTGTCAGAGACTCACTTGAGAAAATACATGGCTCTGTTGAGTTTAGGGGTGATGAGGAGAGAGTCATCCACCAGCCTCATCAGGCACCTAATGAAAGGGAAGAAAAAACATTGCAAGTCAGGGTTAAAGGAGAAGTCCTTGAATCTGCCAAAAGCTTGTTATGTTGATATATGAGCTCAAGAACCAATCAAATGCACCCTCACTTTTTTATGTACAAATAATTTTAGGTGCTTTACATGCCTTTAATCAGACAGGACAGTAGACAGTGACAGAGAGATGAGGTGGGAGCGGGAAATGACCCAGTTTGGACTCGAACTGAGCGAGCGCTGCAACCAGATGCGCCACAGCACCCCCTACACCCTCACTTCTGTGAAACAACATTGTCGATTGGTGTATGGAAAGCACCTAAGCCACTTACCCATCTACAGGACCACAGTTGTTTTTTAGCAAACACATTATATAGACAGCAAAAGGACCAAACAATTTCCACTACATTTGCTGAGGCATTATGGACTACAATCAAGCACCTTTTTGTGTTCCTTTGACACATTTACAATAGTGACACCTACTGGCCAGATGAGATTTTGCAGGGCCATTTTTTAAAACTAACCACACCACCATCATGGAGCTTCAGTATGCGGATGACAAAGCTATCACAGCCCACTCCTCAGGAAATCTCCAGAGCATTCTGAAAGGCATACAGAGCCCTGGGTCTAGCCTTAAACATCAAAAAGACCCAGGTCCTATACCAACCTCCACCCAACCAGCCATCAATTCAGCTCACCATAAACATACACAACACCACTCTCGATAATGTTGATCACTTCCCCTACCTCGGCAGCCTTCTCTCCTCTAAAACTCACATTGACTCTGAGGTCAACCATCGCCTGAGCTGTCCTCCTGGTCAACAATACACACAACAGATCCTGTACTCTCAGCTGAGGAAAGGTCAGCGAGCCCAAGATGGACAAAAGAAACGTTTCAAGGACAATATCAAAAACAGTCTAAAGAAATTCAACACCACATCAAGCAACTGGGAGCACATTGCATTAGACAGGCACCGCTGGAAGAAATCTGTGCAGCTGTGTCGCTGAGACAAAGCAACATCGCCGCAAGAGAAGACAGAAAAAGGCTCCACCACCACCCACCACATCAACATCTCCTGCTCACACTGCACCACAAAATATGGAGCATGGATCGGCCTCTACAGCCATCTGAAGACCCACACTGCACCAAAATATGGAGCACGGATTGGCCTCAACAGCCATCTTAAGACCCGCAAGACGCACCTACGTCTCCAACGATGGTGTGTGTGTGTGTAAGAATGTGAGGTTCTGTGTGACGTACCCTCCTTTCTCAGTGACGTGGCTGAGCAGGGACTTTTCCATGTGACCATAACACAGATTACACAGCATACTGGACACCACCGACCCCTGAGGGATGCCACAAACCTGCCGGAACGTTCTAGAACAAAACAAAAACAAAAAACATAAAATATGACAAATACCCACAAACATGTGAAACCACACCGCCTTTAAGATCAACTAATAAAAAAGTACTGATGTATAGATGGATTGATTTATTGATGGTTGGATGGATTTCAAAAATACTCACTGCTTTCCAAACCGAACAACACAACTCTTAAGCATCTGTTTGAAAAAGGCAAGCAAGTCTCCTCCCTTTATATCTGGTGAGTTATACTGCAGGAAGAAAAGGGCCATTAGAGGCGTGAGGGTTGCAGGAGGAGAACACACAGTTAAGTCAGCTTCATTAAGCACGAGTACATTTTATGTGGTTAATGTCACTTCTATTGGTCACCAATCATTCACACTCACATTCTCCACCAAAATGGCATTGTGGAGTTTCCCCTTCTCCTGTTCCTGCATCACAAAACCTTTCATGTTGATACAGGCCTGGGCCTCTGCCTGGTAGCAACACACACACAGACACATACACACACAGTATTACTTGTCATTTTATTTATTGCTGGGGATATCATATTTTTATGTCTTATGCTTAATAATTGTGTGTGTGTGTGTGTGTGTGTTTACTCACCCTTGTGCAGAACTGTTTTCTCAGACCCTGCAGGGGATCGCTCCAGACTTTGGCGTACTGTCGCACAGAGAAAGCCACGTCCTGCACAGGCAGAAGCACCTCACTGACCACACGCACAAGCTTGTCATGAGGCAGGCTGTCATATGCTCCACTGACGTCCATCTGCCAGAGAAAACAACAAAGAAATACTGTGGTGTCATTTCATTTTCACTGTAGACAGTAAAAAAAAAAAAGTTTTGAACGGTTTAATGCAGGTTTTAAATACAAATAAAGGAAGATGACTTTTCCATCCAGTTGATTTCAAAGCATTATAAAAAGTAAGACATCTCTGCAGTTTCTCACATGCACGCAGGCACACACTTTGACAAAGTAGATAGATAGATAGATAGATAGACACACACACACACACACACACACACACACACTTTGACAAAGTATAGTGGTATGGGTTTGGTCTTCTGCTGCCGAGCGGTGGTCTTTAGGACCCTGTGGATGTCCTGTCTTCCCCAGACTGTGGAGCCTAGCAGGGTCGGCGAGGACTTCACACACACACCCAACACATCACGCAGGTTCTTCACACTCCGCTGGAAGCGCTGGCCAAAAATAAACACAAACACCACTACCATAATACACACATGCTCTGGACGTACAGTGGTGGTCCTTTAAATAAAACACAAACACCACTACCATAATACACACATGCTCTGGACGTACAGTGGTGGTCCTTTAAATAAACACAAACACCACTACCATAATACACACATGCTCTGGACGTACAGTGGTGGTCCTTTTAACACTAACACTCAATTTATCTCAGGTGCCAGTGCTTTATAGATGGGGTGTGCCCCCAAAATATATACGCAATATATATAAAGAGAGCCTTGCCTTTCTTCTTCATGATGCTCGAGAACACTAGCACAAACATATATTGCAATCGTATAAAGCTATGTTGATGATCCTCTATGTATTCTTCTACAGTGAAAGTCATTTCTCCACACCTTGGTTACAGGATCCGTTCCCACGACTCGTGTGATGGGCCGCATGCCGTGAGTTTTGGGGATGAAGCGAAGTCGAGCGGTCACTGTGGTTTTGGGGAGGGACGCCACCTCCAGTGGCGTAAGGGTTTGCCACTGGCCCTTGGACTGGTGCTCCCTGAGAAATTAGGGATGGCGGTAGCATAGTGGTTAAGGAGCTGGGCTCGCACGCAGTAGTCTGAAAAGTTGTGGGTTCAACACCCGGTTTGCACTGTTGTGCCCAGCAAGGCACTTAACCCCGAGTTGCTCCGGGGACAATGGCCCTTGTAATATACTTGATATATGCAAGCAAGTCATTTGGATAAAAGCGTCTACTAAATGAATAAATGTACATTTGAAATTGAATGAAGACTATGTATTTTGGAGTCAGAAACACAAAGAGTTTTCATGGAGGATCAATACTGAATGGCGGTATTTTAACGCCATCATACCGCTAACCTTGATACCATCTGTGCTAATCACACAGCTACTCATGACATACAACTTGAGTTTTCTTGCAGTTGCTAAGAAACCACATGTACTTCAGCCACAATCATTATATTCAATGGAAGGGACCACAACATGCTTCACCTGAATGCCAGGTTACGAAGCTTGTTCCAGACTTCTCGTCTGTAGAACCGTAGGGCGTGCTTCCGGCCCATGCTCTCTGTGACATAGAACGTGGCTTTGACCAGACCCAGCACGTAACTATCCAGCAGCCAGGCCAGGAACTGGCCCAGGAGACGCTTCCGGTACCGGTGCTCACTGGGACAGTGGGCTGAATGAACGAGGGGAGAGAAAGGAAAAGGAGGGGGAGAGATGGAGTGAAAGAAAAAAGAACGACAAGAGAAAGAGAGAAAGAAAAGAGAGAGAGAATTAAAGAAAGAAAAAAAAGAGAGAAAGAATGAGTGAGTGAGTGAGTTAGAGAGAGATGGCATATGATAAGGCGATATGTTTCATAACATCCTGAAGTATACAAGTATACAAATTATATACAAATTTTCATTACAAAGTAGCAAAACACTACTCTAACACAACAGAGCACAATCAAAACATTGCCACACAACATCAGAAGGCAGGATCACCCAATACAACACAGAAATGACCAAACAGAGCCTCCACACCACCACATACACATACCTCTGGCCTTGAGACCCAGCCAGTGGCAGTCTTGGACCTTCACGCGCCACATGACCTGCGCCAGGGAGAGGCTCTCAAACTTCCCCAGCCTCAGCAGCTGCTTGACCCGGGCGAGGAACAGGGCGCGGTTCTGTTCGGACCCCCACAGCTCCTCCGGCACCACGTAGAGAAGACACTCGCGCACGAACAGGTAGACCCGGTACGGCAGGCAGTGGGCCGCCAGGAGAGACGCCATGTCACTCCCCGGCCCGGTGCCGGCGGTGGTGGCTACCGAACACTTCTTGCGCATGAAGTGGAAGTAGGGGCACTTCCTGTGGTTGCGCAGCAGGCGGCTGAAGAGAGGCGCCATGTTGAAGAAGCGGCGGGGGAGTCTCCTGGGGCTGGGCTCCTCGCCGCGCAGGTACGCCTCGCCCTGCAGGAACACCAGACGCACCACGTCGGGCCCCTGGAGGCCCCTGGGGCCGTTGGCCCCGCACGTCGCCAACTTCCTGTTGAGCAGAAAGCCCCTGAGGCCGCTGCCACCGTAGAGAACGCGAAGCATGCGGATGAAGCACTCCGACGGCCGGGGAGAGGGCTGGTCTGCTGGCTTCCAGCTAAAAGAGCCATGAGAGGTGGCCGTAGCCTGGGCTGTTCCTGTGGCCCCTTTGGGGTGCCTGGAGACACGGGAGTTTTCATTGATAGCCTGAGTGGCATTGATGTTGTGATGGGAGGTCTGTTCACTATTGATGATATCGGTGTTGTGACTTGGCCCTGCAGAATCACATGTCCTCTCCACTGCCGGGCAACGTCTTCGTTTCCCTGGTAATCCTTCATCATCTCCAGCACATTCCTTCCCATTTTCCCTTTTCCTCTTTCTGGAAACTTCTTGAGAACGTACCTTGGTCCTTGACCGTCTCCCCTGGCTATTCCTTGGTGGATTGGCTGGAGGAGGTTGAGAAGGAGGTTTACAGAGGAGGAACCTGAATGAGGCGTTGGCGGACATCAAGTCGTATACAGGCACTCCACACACCTGGAAAAGACAGGTGGGGGGCGCAGCAGTAAATAAGGAGCAGTTTCGCAGCAGGTGTTGGGTGAGATCAGTGCCCAGTCGCTGGTTAATTTTCTTCCAGAGGTCACTGCTGTGAATAAACGCGGGACTCATGGTTATCACGCCATGGAATTTGAAAGGGTCTGCATCTCCGTCTTTGTCACTCCAAAGGTAACCAAACTTGAGGACGTTTCTGTTCTTGTTCTTCATCATGGTGTTCAGGACGTAAGCGAGGACCTCCGGTAACGTGCTGAGCTTTTAAAAGACAGATGCGAGAGTTTAATGGCTCCATGGTTTTCGCTGGTAGACTTTCACTTAACACCAACGCATTTCAGTGCAATGCATTTCAGAGTAATAGGGTAAAAGAACTGCATGTGTTACAAGACAATATAAGCAACCTCAGTAGTAATGTGCTTGCATCTGCTGTGTACGTGTTTACGCTCCGTAATATTCCTTTCGCGGAGTAATGATGTAAACGAACAACATGTGTTAGATGCATGAATCTGCTGAAAGTCTGAAACCAAATGAGGCTCGTCGCACAATAGACACGAATAGAGAAAAATACCTGGTCGCTACTCGGAGCATCTTTCATCGGCTTCTCAACGCACACGATTAGCCCTTTGAGGAGCGCCTTGAAGCGACTGGTATCGGAATCTTCAACCAAGGCTACTTTCCTGCCATCGCTGAGAGTGACACCATCGACATACTCTTCTATTGTTTGAACAGTTGGATAAAGTGAACGAAGTATGTCAAGGAGACGACATAAACCAACCTCTGCCATGTCTTTTCTTTAAAAAAAACACAGGATAGTCAGAAGTGTCGGTCATAAGCTACTCGTGTTTCCACACTTCCTGTTTTGATCATTCCCGCGGTACGAAGGGAACCAATGAGATTTTAACAGAGGTGTCTCCTGATTACGCACAAACCGAAAGCCTACCCCAGTGACAGCTGAACGAAAATGAGACACAACCTAGTAGTAGCACATTACCTCAATGCATCCAGATCAGGGAATATTCTGATAACCAAACTATAGTGATCCCTTGAATGAATAAAAACATTGAGTGTGTCATCCTGATTGCAGTGACACTGACTTGATGCTACTTTCAAAGAATCGCCAAGTCATACAATTAAGTCAGAGGTTATGTTTAATGAACGCATCTTAGACTGCATAAAAGTACAATAAAATATCTTAGAGTCTAACTTACATACTTAAACTAAACTATTCATATCAGTAGAAGTAAACAGGTGCCTTGTTGAACCTGTTAAGAATAAAAAAATATCCAGACCAGCACTTAGATTCAAACAAATGGCTACCTATTCTCTAATGTGATAATGGAAGGTCATAACACATTTCATGATCACTTGTTTAACAAGCATAAATATGTAGCCATTTAAAAGAAAAAGAAAAGAAAACATAAAAACACCAGTTTTAAATGTACTTAACCATCATTTATTCGCAAACAGATTAAAAAGAAAACCTAAAATGTGTCAGCCTGTCCCTCCTGGCTGTAAGTCTTTATTTGCCTGTTAGACGACCAGCATGTCAACGGGTGGAGGTCTGAGGGGAATTTGGCCCAGCGTAAATCGCTTCCCCGTGAACTCCTTCAACTCGTCCGCGGTCAGTTCACTCTGAGGGGTGAACAGGCCGGCTGCTGATGCCCCGGCACTGGCTACTGTGGACGCTCCCCCTGCCCCCGCTGAGGCAAAAAGCCCACTGTTGGTGCCGCCGAAGCCGGGCTGCCCGAAGCCACTGGCCCCGGTGGATGCTCCAAAACCCCGCCAAAGCCACTCGTGGACAAGGGTGCCGAGGAGGCGAAGCTGAAGCCGGAGGCAGACGCTCCAAAGCCGCTGGATGCATCTTTGGTGGCGGCAGCAGCAGCAGGAGCAGCGAAGGAGAATGAGCTGGCCGAGGGGGCAGTGCCAGGGGCCGAGCCAAAACCTGACTGGGATGGGGGCTGGGCGGAGCCGAAGCCGGTGGGCGCAGCACTCTGAGTGGGCGCGAAGCTGAAATTGGCACTGTTCTGGGCTGGGGCTCCAAAGCCTGTGGGGGGACAAAGCACATGGAAATGTACTAATCTAACTAAAATGGACATAAGGAAGCATTTATTTGTATAGTGCATTTTCTAGCACAATGCCACTTAAAGTGCTTCATACAGACATAAACAAAGACATAAACAAACATAAACACTCAATGTTAAATCCATGGGAATTGGGCAGTAATTATTTGAATGTGCAAATCTATTACCCAAATGACAATTTAGAGTACTGCACATTCCATTCAGTAAAGTAACATTTCATTGTGACAGTGTTTTGTTACACAATTGTAAAACAGCGCCACTTCCTAATTGTTGATTTCACTCAGTTAAGTGTGCACAAGTTCTACCTGCTGATCCAAATCCTGACGCTGGTGCCGATCCAAACCCAGATGGCGCTGCTCCAAACCCAGACGGGGCAGTAGAACCGAACCCAGATGGCGGCGCCGTGGATCCAAACCCAGCGGAGGATGAACCGAATCCCGATGGTGCTGACCCGAAGGAGGACGGCTGTTGTCCAGGGTTATTCAACTCTGCAATCTGTGACGATAGAGAGAGAACTGGGTCAGAACATTTAGAACTACATTTACTAATTTGGCAAACGCTTTTATCCAAAGCAACGGACATCAATAGAATAACATTTAAGCTACAATGCAGAGGAGATCTTAGCTAGGAATTACCACTGCATCGGTCAATACTAGTACTAGAGGATACTACATTGTAAGTACTTGGACTACATTGTAGTCAAAATGTGGTAGGAGGAGAAAGTGGTAGAAGGAGGAGGTAGAGGAGGAAAGAGGGAAGAGGGTGGAGAGGAAGAGAGGGAAGCTCAAATCCCGGCTTCCACCGTTGTGCCCTTGAGCAAGGCACTTAACCCCCGAGTTGCTCCTGGGACAATGTAACAATGGCCTTGTAATATAATTGACGTATGTACGTCGCTTTGGAAAAAGTGTCTGCTAAACGAATAAATGTCAATGTAAATGATGACCTTCACTAATTGTCTTAACTGACGCAATTCACACCTCCTTTTTATCCAGGTATACAGGAGTGTTCAATTCTAGTGTTACAGCTAGGGGATTTCTCAAAGTGTCAATCAACAAACCAAGCCCAGTGTTTCCCATACATTGACTTATTTGTAGTGGCCCACCACAATAACAACATTGACCACCACACAAGGATTTTCCAGGCTGTACTAAATTGTGCTTAAATCTGGTTAGCATCATAACCACGCTGCGCTAATTTGCTAAAAATGGTTGCATTCAAGTTAATTCAGCAAACCTACCACCACAAATATAATTAAATTCTGTGGGAAACACTGCAAGCCTATTTATGTACTATAAAAAACAAAAATCATCAACAAAGCAACCTTTATGGGCATCACCAACATAGCAGCATTCAAGACCATTTCACTGGAGCTATCAAGCAGGCACCTTCCTTCATTGGTGTTTTGTTGAATTAGGCCCACTACACCACCAGAAGGCTGCCATCCCAGACCCACCCCACTCCACACACTTGATGGGTTCTCGATCAATACTCGTAATTCTTTAGCAATATGGAGTTTTATGTGTCCAACTTACCAGTGTAGACCGTGTGTTAGCATTCATGACTTTGAGCTCCTGCAGTCGGTTCCTCCACTGGCTAGCCAGCTGCTGCACGGAGCTCCCCTGGAACAAACATGGGCATTACAGTCCATTAGAACAGACGGCCACTTACAAAAAGACTTTCAGTACAAGAAGGTAAATGTTTGCGCAGCTAAGGTCCGAGACATGTACTTTTGTTTTTCTTAACACAGAAATTACATCAAAAATAAAATATATTGTATGAGATTGTGGGCCAATGGTTATCATTGTGTTTTAAGTTATGTTTAACATCTAATCATGCAGTAGTCACTCAATATGCCACATTTAGCTGTGTTTGCCATAAAATCCACAGAAATGGGTTAAAAAGTTCTGCCATTCATACACATCCTAAATATTTGGATTGATGCACTGCTATTGCCAGTCCCTGATGAGTACTTACATAGGCCTGGAGGTCTCCGGATGCTCTGCCATTATAATACTCCAGTCTGAGCTCCTCAGGTGACAGTTCCACAAAACCTGCAGGTAAATCAGCAGACATGTGCGTGCAACATTAAGATAAATTAAGACAACTAATTTATATGAATCTGGTTATAACATGGCATATAGTACCCAACAATGTGGTTCACTGATATACATACCTGAGACTGAGCCTTTGAGGACAGAGTAACAGGAAAATAACCACTGTCCTGAACTTTCCCAGATTTCCATGTCCTTTTGTATGGTTTCCCTGAAACATTGCAAGATAGATATGTGTATAAAATTAATCTATATACATTCATACACATTACAAATGTCAATTAAACAAAAACGTACAAGTGTTTATCATTTTCGTCTTTATGTCCACCCCTGTCGAAGCTGCTTGGTGTATTCAGGGTGCCGAATCTGTTCTGGGTGGGGACGCCAAAAGAAGAATTCTTGGCATTTTCTCTTCCACCAAAATTGGTGGGTTTCACAAAGTCTCCACCGGCTCGCTGCGGATTCACCCATACTCTATTTCCGAAACCTGCAGGTAAACCGAGCAAAACTTTGTAAAGAGTTGAAATGCAGTAGCTTTGCTCGAGGTCGAATGGGCGGCATTCAGCCTAGATAACTAACATTAGCTGCTCACGTAATGATTCTTAAAGACATTATTACCACATGCTTATCCAGGCTAAATACTAAATAAAGCACATCTCAGCGCGAGGACAGAGGGAAATAAAGTAAATGTATTAAACGTCCAAGATTTGGTCACCTACCTCCACCTCCTCGGTTAGACTGAGGAGTGCCTCGACTGTAATCTCCACCGCCCGCCGCCCCCTCCGCCTCCGCCTCCTCTCGGGTGTTCGTTCCAGCACTTCTCCCCATATCGACACCTTCCTTGAAGGAAGAAACTGCAAACTGTCATTTTACGCTGGTTGTCTGTTTTATGGATGACACAAAACAGCTACTCCCACTTTCATCCATTAAGATTGGTGCTGTGAAATTGAGAGAAAGTTCATCGCAACCACAGTCTACGAGCACGACACAGAGCCACAGAGCAGACGCCCCAAACAGTGTCGCGGAAATACTACGTCATGTTTTCGTTTTCAAAAAGCGCGCAGTGCTTTTGTTCTCTGTTGCCAGCGGTTGCCAACTATCGACCTGGAGTCCATATTACATGCAATCCATACCAATGAAGATTTTATCATTCTTTTTAGGCAACCGTCTTATCCTAATTATCGATGGAATTTAAATAGTCATTTATCACATTTGAAATTAGAAACCGAACCAACCCAAAAAAGCAAACGAAATTCATATTTTAACAATTATACTTAGTCAAATCAAGACATCCTTACCCCAATATAGCCTAAACATGATTGAATGGAAGTAAAGTGACACCCACATAGCAAACGTATTGTTAGGCCATTGAATGTATTCAACAGAGGAAACATCTGTAATTGACAATTTCCATAATTTTAATGAAAAAACAAAGTTCCCTTGCGAGCGTTAAACGTATCAGCAATAACATATCAGAACATGGTCAATAAAGACACACTCTGTATTTGCATGTCCCTGATGCTCTCAGTAGGCCTAAGCATGTTCACTCGGCTGTGGGCTGCACATCCTTTACGGCTCCACAGATAACAACGGCCATGCTCATTCAGATAAACATCCTTACTTCGTTAAAGTTGCAATTTCAAACAATAGAAATTATATACACAACTTGGATTTGACAACTGGTGCCCCACACATAGGTCATGTCAGGATTCTCTGATTACAGCTTTACACAGGAAGATTGATCTCCAATCGTCCTGTATAATGGAAGTAACACATTTTTTCCCTTACATACATAAAGGTACCCAAATTAAGTTAAAACATTCCCATTGAAAAAATTACTTATTTATTTATTGCTGTGGGTTTCTAGCAAACTCCTTGAATGGACAACAGCTGTCCATATTGCAGCCATAAAATAAGTTGAAAGAAAGTTTTCACTTTTATTCATGGTGTAAAACAAATGTAAAACACATCTTTCACC
Source organism: Alosa alosa (assembly GCF_017589495.1). Lineage (NCBI taxonomy): Eukaryota > Metazoa > Chordata > Actinopteri > Clupeiformes > Clupeidae > Alosa > Alosa alosa. Next base: position 23,961,455 of record NC_063208.1, on the reverse strand, counting down.
AATATTTAGAGAAACAACCAGAAAGGACAGCACTGACCCTTCCACACGCGTGCATGTGCGCACACACACACACACAGACACGCAAACACACACACACACAAGTACGCACACACACACACACACACACACACACACACACACAGTAAAAAAAGAGCCCTTTCCTTTTCCCCAATGACAAACTTTTAAAAGCCGGCCTTGTGCCACATCTGCATGGACTGCAACCAAACACACTCACCTGTACTCAGTTCCAGGTTTATGGCGGGTTTATGTCTTTTGTATGTATGTGTCTGTATTAAGCTGTTGATGTTAACTGTGATTGGGTTAATGGTACAGAGCACCACTCCCCATACACCCTTGGGTTTAGCCCAAGACCTAATTGGGTAATTGCCTAGCCTATTTAAAGGCAGGCTTATTTCACACAGGAGAGACAGGAGGATGCATGGGAGAGCCAGAGGTCCAGGGCCAGGGAAGTTGTAGAGTTCAGTGTTTAGTGTGTTTAGTGTGAATGGAAGTTCACCTTGCTTGCTGTGAGGCAAGGGTTTAGTAAGGTCCACACACACACAAACAAACACAGTCCTCTCCATCATGTGCAAAACCGCTAGGAGGGCGATGACGTGGACGCAGATGGAGACGCGTGCAGGGTGTCGGTGGGCACAACCTCCTCCTCGTTGGCGCCGCATGTGTCCACCACGCAGATGAGGCAGCTGGTGACTGGGAAGGCACGCACCTTGGTGCAGGATAGCCACTTATCCGTCTCTGTGTAGTACTCCAGGATGTGGTTTAGGCGGCCCACTCCCTGGAAACCGGCCAATACGTAGATGACCGGTCCCACCGCCGCACACTTCACCGTCACACCGCGCCACGGCATGTGGGCGGCTGGCTTCCACTCGTTGGTGCCGATCTCGTAGTACTCCACCGTGTCCAGGCCACCTATCATACAGTCATTAGAAGATTAGTCACGTAGGAATCACAATTGATCAAAATACTCCATGAGTCACAGCCACCTTTAATTCAGAGTGTCATTACAGACATTTCTACACGTAATAATCCAAATTTATATAACTGAAACTGTACAAGATCATGGATTTGTTTAGTTTACGTTAAAGTGTTATACAATTAATGGGTCCATGCAAACGCGATTTGATGAAGATATATACAATTCAAACACATCATCCATCAGCTTTGCATACCAGAAATTATACATTTGCAGTAGAAACATTATTCTGTTTACATAGAGGAACTCACCAAGTCCTCCCTGCCCCCCAACAGCGTATATCCTGTTGTTGACCGCCACTAGCCCATGGTTCTTCCTGCCCTCTCTCATGCCACACAGCTCCCGCCATCTGGAGAGTAAGCAAAAGCTGTTGTTTAAAAGGAATAATTAACAGGATCTGTGAGCCTGCATTTAATTTGAACAAAAAATAATCTGACTCTCAAGTCCCTCTCAAGCGAACAGGGATGCAGACCAATTGAATTGTTTCTGGTGCCACCTGGATATTAATCACATTGTTTCATGATTCTCCAAAGTTATTTTTGTAGCACCATATTCCCACCAGTTTTTAGAAGTTACATTCCAGTAAAGTTCCACACTCCTTGACTCACTCATCTGTGGATGGGTCGTAGACCTCGCAGTTGTTGAGGACCCTCCCGGAGACGTTGTTGCCGAGACTGCCTCCGCAGACGTAGATGAGGCCGTTGGCCTCCACCATGCCGTGGCTGCAGCGAGGCATCAGCATGCTGGGCTTGTTTTGCCACGTCTCTGTCCGCGTGTCGTAGCACTCAAACAGGTTCAGTGCCGAACTTCCTGCCACGGTGGAAAGGAGATCATCAATTAGAGGTACATTAGAGGAACATTTACACTTTCAATACATTTAATAGATGTTCTAGCTTTTTAATAACAAGAAAAAACAGAAAACACATTTTTTTTGTACTTCTTAGCTCTTAGGCAGTATCAACACTGACATTCAGCATTATTTTGTATATGTCATGCCATTTGACGATTGTGTGAAGGTGCTCGATGGTGTTTGGTTTCTTGGTGTTTTCAGCCCCCAACTTCGCCTTCCAGGCAGCGCTGCCACCGTCGACTTAAAGGCACCTAATCCTAACCTTAACCCATGCCTAGCACCTTCCAGGCAGCTGCCTTGAAGACAACGTTGGGGCCTTAAAACACCAAGAAACCAAAAAAGTGTTGTAATCAACATATAATAACACAAGATGCATAAAAAGATTGAGCTGACCATTATAAGTTAGCCCATCAAGCCACACAAAGTCAGACCTCCAGCTCTGTCCCACTCACCCACTTCCGACCCTCCTGAGGTGTATATTTTGCCCTTGGCGGCGCAGGCAGCCAAGCTGTCCCGCGGGTTGGGTGGCCCCAGCTTGGAGTACCAGCTGTCCTTCACCACGTTGTAGCAGTCCATCCTCTTGATGGGGAAGAGCTGCGAACCGCCCAGGATGTAGACCACATTGTCCCAGAACACGGCCGTGGCGTCCCGGCGCTTCTCAAACGGACATCGGATGTCTGTCCAGCTGTAGTCCTGATGTTGCCGATGGCGGAGACCAAGGGAAAGAGAAGGTGTGCAAACATGAGTTTACTTATTAAGTAAACAATCAATCATACATGTAAACATATATATCAATAATTAAATGATCCAACCTAAAGAAAACTGGGCATTGCCTCCAACCTTACAATATCATATGCATTACGATACTGTGATACAACACGATACATACATAATGACCATGTCCAAAACAGAATTTACTCTAACAGCTGTTCTTTATAATTATATAACAGGGAAGGCCTTAATGATGGCACAACATATTAGAGGGTGGCTAATGATAGTGTAGGGGTGTGTGTTACCTTGGGGTTGAAGTATCTGCAGGACTGGGGCTGTGAACCGCCGAAGAGAGCGATGCGGAAGTCGTGTTTCTTCCTGCGTGGACGGCTGCTCTCCCCCAGCTCCTCACGGTCCTCAGGAGACAAGAGGTGATAACGCATCCCACCTGGACAACACATCACACTCAGTCTTCTTCTAGGGTAGAGTGTGTGTGTGTGTGTGTGTGTGTGTGTGTGTGTGTGTATGGGTTTGTATATATCACCAGATCACCACTCATACACATCTGTTATTCATACACACATCTGATTGAGTCTACACTATTTTATCCACATACACAACTGCGGCAAGGCCAGAAAACAACAAAACAGAAGTCTACTGTAAATCTACATAGTCATTGGGCATAACAAGTAGGTTCTGTGGTGCAGCGTCCTGGCACACCAGCAGACAAGGCAAAAATAAAAACATTAAAGGTGTAGCGGTGTAACAACTGTTCATACTTACTGATGACCATCTTCAGGCACTCTGGGTTGTCCTGAATGAGTGGCTCGGCCTGAACGGTCTTACTGAGGAAGCCCTTGGACACCAGGGGAAAGCGCACTTTACCCAGAACGTCCACTATGTACTTCTGCCTGTTCAGAACGTCGTACTTCAGCCACCTCACTGCAGCGTCATATATCTGAACACACAGTCGTTAAGCAGTTAGAAGAAGCACACTGTCATTACTGAGGTTGATTGTTTAGTCTCCCTGCTCTATGAAACCACCAAAACATCAACATCAACATCAATATAAAAACTCTATTTCCAGTAAATGTTATGGTGAGAGGTATCAACATTCAGATGAGCTCAAGAAAGCAAAATGCTTCAGTTAGTTGCTTCATTAAAAATTCTGGATACATAAAAAGTTGTGGATGAAAACGGAAAGAACCATAAGGCTTATTATAAGGCATATTAGGCTTCAGTGTGAGAAATGTAAACCGAGTATAATTTACAGGCTGGTCTAACCAATGGCAAAGTATAGTAAGTAAGTTAGTAACATTTATTTATACATTTTTAAACACAGACTTCAACAACAAATAAATACAGTATGAGACAGTATGAGACCTACAACAGCAGACAGACACAACAACAATAATAAGAGCAACAACAACAAGGACAGCAGGGGACATACAAAGATTTACAATATAGCAACAAAAGGAGGGTTAGGAAGCTGGGAAGGCCAACGAAAAAAGGTGGGTTTTGAGCCTAGACTTAAATGCAAAGATGGAGGGAGTATTTTTAATGTCCAGGGGCAACTGCTTCCACAGCCGTGGCGCTACAACCAACCAATAGTGGGTCAACCCACCTGATCCTCTGCTCTGACGGTGAGCGTGTCCTGCTGCAGCAGCTGAGTGACCTGAAACACGTCCAGCTGCAGGAACTCATCCAGCTTGTACACGTCGGTGAAGTGCTGGTGGATGAAGTCGTCCGCTGCCACCTTCAGCTCTGGGCAGTCCAGGCACTCAGCAAGAGCACTAATGCCTAGAACACGTGTGTGCACACACACACACACACACACACATACACACACACACACACACACACACACACACACACACACACACACACACACACAAACACACAGGAAAAGGAAAGTTCAATGTACAACAGACCACAAGGAGGAGTTAATTTGCTTTCTGAAGCATTTTTAGAGAATTACAAACACATTCATTTTGTATAAATGAAGCAAAACAAATCAAATCTATTGACAGATTAATTGTGCAGCAAATCATCACATTTTAAAATCATTAGATCTAGTTTCATTAGACTACAAAAGTCAGAAATAATTTCAGTCAGACAAAAACACAAAAAAATAAAAAATGTTCAAGAGGTTCTTGTTTCAATGCTGCACTTACTCAGACAGTTGGTTTCATCTACTTGGTCCTTAAGGAAGTCTACACACATCTTCTTCACAGGTTCTATCTGGTACTGGTTGGCAGCGTTCAGCAGGGACTGGACATTACTGCTGTTGACAGAGATGCTGCAATAAGGAGAAAGGAGAAAACGGCATTCACTCAATTAGACATGATGCAAAGTTTAAACACACATCATGTAAAAACATCACAGTTTAAACACCATCCACAGCACAGCATCAAGTAAAAAAAACAACACACATCTCACATCTGGTGCCTCATTCAGGGGATTTACAAATCAGCAGTTCATTAATCTTAGACATGATACAAAGTTTAAACACACACATATATGGTCCTACTGTATATGGCCCATGTATATAAAAACATTGGAAGTGTGCAAAACCACAGTTTAAACTCTATCCACAACACTGTATTTAGTAAAAAAATAAAAAAGGCAGCCTTACCGTGCAGTGTAGACAAACTCCACCAGCAGCTCAATGATCTCTGGCTCTGCACACTTCAGCTCCACCTCATGGGCAGTTGACTCCATCATGTTGGCTACGAGGAGTAGTTAGTTAGTTAATTAGTTTATTGTTGCCATGGGGCAATTATTTTTCACAGATCTGTACAATAGCGCCATCACATCACATCCCATAATATACACATTACACATCATCACCCTTTGGTACTCATCAGTACACAAGTGCTACACAAGTGCTAACTATCTACAATTGCATTCACTTACATGCCATAGGCAAACCCACTGAACGCACTGGGGGTTACAAACTGCAGCATGGTATCCAACATACCGTATTCAGTGTCATTCTCTGTTTGTCTTTGGATCTGGATTGACACGGATGAGATTTCACTGACATGAAAAGACTCATGTTGAATGCACACAGAATAGTGTGGGCTAATGACAGCAAGCAGCCTACTGGACGACAGACGATATTTGAAGATATTTCTAAAGATATGTCTATCACACATTGTTGACATGTGTTTCCTTGGTCTTTTAATGTTATAGTCGCACTAACTGCAATATACCATCCAACAAATTCAATGCCTTTCTCTATTTGTCTTTGTATGCATTTGGTAGGCCTACTGATGGCACTGAAGTGAAAAGATTAATGTTGAAAGCACACAGAATATTATGCGCTGAAAACAGCAAGTACAGGAGATAAAATAAGATACTGATCCTGAGTGTATTGACAACATTCCTAAAAGTCTTCTATTAGGCCATCACTCATTGTTGACTAGATTCCATGGTCATCCATGTCACTGCAGCAGCAAGTGGGTGTCTGCAATCAGTCACTGGTGTCTGGAAACACGTTGGCTGCAGACAGGATGATTGTCATACTTACTGGTGAACATGAGGTTGAAGAAATGGCTGGCTGCAGCGAGCACCACTCTGTGAGCCATAATCTGCTTGCCCTGGACCACGAGGATGACATCGCAGAGAGTGCCCTGTGGGTAGGTAATCATAACAGTAACATCCGACACACATCTTCAGTTTTCTAGTATAATAGAATATGGAAATGACAACTCAACAACACACATCTAGTTTTCTAGTACCATAGAATATGGAAATGACAACTGCACATTTTGCCTACACTGTAGATATGTGATTCATGCTTGTAGGGGAATGCAAGACACGGTGAACTCAAGCCTAATTATAGTAATGCATTTTGCACAACTGTTTTCCATGGTAGGCTACCGGCAGGAAGCTTACACTAACACGAGTCACCCCTGCTGCCCCAGGCCACATAGCAAAACAAAGACTACACAAATCCAATGAGGCCGAGGGCTGCACGATGTACAGTCCTCCACGCGCCTGTAAAACTCATACCTGTCTTCTCAGGTTGTTCATGACGCCCATGGTGTTGGATAGCAATCTATATTCTTCCTTGGCCGCGATTTTCTTCTCATTCTTCTTCTTTGAGGTTGATGGTTTTTCGCCTGCTACGGAAGTCATCCTGAACTTTGGTTTACCGAGAAGCTAGCAATGTGGACAATCTGTGCTAATTACACAGACAGATAATGGGTTTGAGAGATCAGTAAACTGGTAGTTTCATTTGCGTGATTGGTGTGTGCACTGATGGGTTCCAAACAAACCAGTCTAGCAGGTCAGTCTTGTGTTGACATTGATTGTTGAGTAAAAACAAGGACGTCTACTTCGTTGGCTCGGCGGACAAGAACAATCAAAAACAACGTGTGTGGTGTCTTCTGGTACATGCAGGGGGGCAACGTATGGTGGTCCTCTTAGAGCGAGGTAAACAAAACAATCGGCACTCACAGCTGCGTGGAGCCAGCGACAATATGTCAAATTTCAATAAGGCCGACAATATCCTTCAAAATAAGAGTCGTAATTTATTGGTTTTTCAATTAATAATGAAGAAATAAAATATAGTGGTGACAGCAAGTTGTGCATATTTAAAGGGGTATTAGGCAACATTTTGATGAAATGTTATGGGTGAGGCCACCTCAGGCGGCTGTTGTGTGTAATGCACCTGGATTTTGAGCTCCATAACTGTATATGTAGGCCTATAATAAGCAAAATAATACCAAAATGCAAGTTTATTTCACTAAAGATTGCCGTTGTTCGTTAGCAGCAGAGACTGACATATGTTGTGCAAAAGGTTAAAATATATAAAACCAGATTTTTAAACTGGGTTTTACTTTGACGCTTTTCGCAACCTTTTTCCGCTGTTGTCTTATTGTCGTTGAATCCACAGACCGATGCATGGTTCTTCGTCGACGGACTGTAGAAGTGTGCCTCTACTGCCTCCTAACGTGCAGGTGTCTGAGGGAAAATAGGCTTACACCTTACGATTAGGCTACAGCGTCACTTTTGGGGAAACATACATTTGTAACACTGTTTGACTATTACACTAATATATAAACGTAATTTTACAACAACACATCTATCTCATAAACACATAGAGGTACATTGAGTAGCCTAAAACTCTGCCATTTCCTTTCTACGTGGGTGTGAGAGCAGAGTGGCGCAGCGGAAGCGTGCTGGGCCCATAACCCAGAGGTCGATGGATCGAAACCATCCTCTGCTAATATTTTCATAAGGGTCTAATTTGATGACGTTCAAGCTCAAGCATCTATGATGATAACGATTCCCATATCAAAGTGATTAGGTAACATTCATCAACACGTGTACAGGCTGCACCTTCATAGCCTACAAACTGTTTAATTCACACAGCCAAATGTTGTGTCACTTCTACTGTCAAAACATTACAGGCCTACATCTTCTTGCTGATGTCATGTATTTGTTTATTTATTAAAACTGTCTGAAAATGGTTAAGAGCAAAGTATTACAATCTTTAATATTTGATTTTTAACAATAAAAATCCCAAACTGAGTCTAAGATGCCAGCTCTGGTAGGAGGGCTGTTTTACAGCAGTGTCCACAATTGTTTGGTTCCTTATTCTGGGGGAAAATATGCTGTCTATATTTAGGCTAATAATTCATTCCATTTTAATGACAGCTTTGAAAACAACAAAACAAGGTCTAACAACACCAATATTCCCATCAGTGTCTCATATTTCAAGCAGATGAATCGGGTCACAATCGATTGGCAGTGCCATTATCTGTAACAATATGGATCTCCAATCAAACATAGGCTATTTGTATGACTGTTGTAGTCTTCATTGGTCAGTCAAATAAAATCCACTGTTCAACTGTTTTCATCATTTGATCAGTGCTTTGCAGGGCAACACAAATAACACCCACGTCACACATTAAATAAGTTAATAAGACTTAACTTATAAGTTAATAACTTATAAATGAATTGAATTCAATCAGTAAACTGGTATAAATGAACTGAATTGAATTGAAATGAAATAAATCTTGAATTTCCCCTTGAGGATCAATAAAGTATCTATCTATCTATCTATCTATCTATCTATCTATCTATCTATCATGAATAAGAAAGAGCCTGACAAGGTGCTGTTTTCAAGTATCAAACTGCATAATATAATGGGTACCCAACAAAAACATTTTATTTTCAATCATCTGTCTTGTAAAAAACATACCAAATATTGCTGGGCTATGTATTTATCAGAAAACAAATACATAATCAGGCCACTGATGGTTTTACTTTGTTTAAAATTGTTGTTATTGTTTAGTGATTCTGAAAGATTTAATTCTTTAAGCAAAGCAAAAAGCTGATAGACATCTCAGCATTCTGCAGAATCATAATAATATAATGAAGCATAACAATTTCATAAGTAATTCAGGTCATATAACAAACAGAAACAGTAACCAATCCAGTCTTCCTATGGTTCCATTCAAGAGAAATGTGTATTCACAAATATATATTTGTCCCATTTCCCCTGTCTTGCCTGTCGACATAGAGGAAACCGATGCGTTTAACATGAATCTTGTCAGTGCAGTGTTTGCCTGTGTGTGGACCGAGCGGCCCCTACCGCCTATGTCTATGTGAGTGTGTGTGTGACCTTATTACAGTTTCAGAGAATATAGAATATGTGTGTGATATAAAAATCATCTTCATGTAAAAGGCTTTAATTGTTTTTGCAGGTCTGTGTGGACAAGCCTCGCTGCCTGAGATCAGGGGAGAGAGATTAGGGAATCTCCTGCGGCCACACATGCCACCACCAACATATTTCTATCAATACAATTTCCATTATACTTGTATTCTCTATTGATGTGGTACCACTGGCCTGGTGTCATGTTTTGTACTGGATATACTTTAGTGTCTGGAGCCAGGAAGCCATTTTTATAGCTTTTTTGTGTTGTTTTATTGTTTATTGTTTTGTTGGGTGGGTGTGCCAATGTTGTCTATTGTCTTTTGGTTTGCTGTGTACTGCCTTCTTGGTCAGGGCTCACTTGTAAAAGAGATGCCAATCTCAATGTGATTTTCCCCTGGTTAAATAAAGGTAAACAAAACAGAAATGTAAAAGGCCAAAGGCAATTCTCTCACAGGAGGCTACTGTGTACTAGTTTGCAGGTGAATGGGTGTAAGGTTAGTGTAGGCTAGTTTCATTTGATTGGTGAGGGTACAGTATGCAACAGTACAATGCTGCAATGTTGACTGCCCAGGGTGTTGAAACCAGTCAAGCAGGTCAGTCTGGCGTTCGCTTTTGACATTGATGGACCTTTTTCACACCTGTGCTTGCCTATTTCTTGTCAAAATGGCCGTTGTGAAAAAGGTCTACTGAGTGAAAATAAGGACGTCTCCTTCGTTGACTTGATGGCCACATAAATCAACCACAACATGTCTGACGTCTTCTAGTAGCGACGTATGGTCCTCTGAAAGCGAGGTAAACAAAATAATAGGGATCTTCCAGTAGTTTTTTTAGTAGCCAATAATTAATGACCATATCTTCTGAGCCAAGCCAATTTCACGTGTTTGATCATAGGTGGCTTACCCTTGGGATTAGACCTCTTAAGGTTAGCATACCTTAAAGATATTCCTTATCCAAAGAAATAGGACACTTTTTCTTGTGGCTTTAAGCAAAGAAATATAAATGACAACAGGACACCTAATAACATTACATAAATGGTTTATTTGCTCATTTACATTGGAACTGTATAGTAAAAATGCATACTTTAGAAAACAGGTGTGTGTTTTTATAACAAGAACTGGGAAAGTGAATACACCATGGCTGTATTGCTTTGCAACATTTTCTTTTTTAAAACATAAATAATATTTTAAACATATTTATATTTACACTTTCAGCTGACAACAAAGTATTTTTTTGTTTCCATTCTTACTGTGTTTCAGTGGGCACTGACGTTAGACCCCATGCAAACTGCCTTAGCAACATTTTTTTTTTTTTTTTGAACAGAACAGTATTGAACATTAGTATAACATTCTGTTATGGCATCACACAGCATGTCACAATCGTTTCAAGACCATCATCGTCATCTTCAGTGCCCGCTCTCTCTACATAAAGAGAAGGCACAGCAACATCCACAGCATAGAGGACGTCAGTAGCAGCGGACCTGGACTGGATTGGAACAAGAACAGGGCTACTCCCAGATCCGTTCATGCTTATCCAACAAGAGTGAGATTACCGTTCCGGGTTCTCCAGAATCTCTAGATCAGGGCCCGGGGCTACTCCAAATATGTGACAAACCTGGTAAATGAACCAGATTAAGTGATAAACCTCCTAAAAGAAGCGATACACCTTTGTTTTTCCTAAGAGAATGAAGCCATAGAGGAGGGTTACCAATTAACTTTTTGAGGTAACTTTGCCAGGTTTGTCACAAAACCATGTACTTGGGATACCACCCAGATCCAATCTGATCAGATCAGTCTGTTGCCATCATGATACCAACACAAAACTGTTTCTTCACAAAATAACAGAAACAGAAGACACGTTTGCGATTCCACCAGTCTTCGCATTGACACATAAATTAAAACAAACAAACAAAATAGATATATAAATAAGGATTCTTTATCCTGTTCACTTAGTGATACAACACATTTGCAGATGTACACAAAGTCCACAAAGGGTCATTAAAACACCCACAAGAAACCTCACAAATTACAGGATGCAGAGGATTAGAAAGTAGAAGCACAAAATCCCAAGGACTCACTGATGTTGCCAAAGCTCGGTTGACATTTTCATTTTTTGAATTTGTTTGTCTCTTTAAATTTTTGCAAAATATATATTACAACTAACCATGGCTTATAGTAAGTCACAAAAATGTCCTTATTCAAAAGATCACTGTTATGTGTTTTCCTGAGTATTGACAATTTTATGTCAGATTGTTAATTAATATTTATTTCCTTGCTTATCCAACAAGAGTGAGATTATCGTTTTAATTAAACAAATTAAGGTCAGCATTAAGGTCGAGTCTCCCAAAAGTGGCACAGGTCAATGCTCTGGGATCAGATGTGAAAATATACGTGAATGAATGGCATCCATCATAAGGGTGTAAAAAGCATGGATAAGGCATTACAACTGTTTACATGATTTATATTGCATCGTTCTCCCACTTAAATGCATTGGCACAAACAAAAAGAAACACAATTTCAATGTTCCACAGAACGATTATAAATCTATATACATTCTTGCACATTATTTTACAAAAGCAGACTGTTAAAAACAAAACAAAACAAAACAAAACAAGTAAAATAAACACAAGTGCAAATAGCAATGTGAGTGTAGGACATTTTCTTAGCACGTGACATCATCGATCACCGCAACGAAAGCTGCTGGAGCTCCCGATGGCGTTACCAAAACAAACCATGTGGCAGAGTAGTGCGCCTCACCACAGCCAAATACACACCAACAGTAGACGTGCTATCCAAATCAACCCTCCCCCACACACACACACACACACACACACACACACACACACACACACACACCCTCCCTTCTCCGAACACACAATCCTGGCAAAGAATATGGTTGACCCATCTGTGTAGTAACACTGCCAATGGTTTTCCGTAACAACTAATATGTGTACAAATATACATATGTCTTTATACAAAAGTGAAAATTGAAAATTGGCAGATGCAATATGATCCCCTTCGCTTCACATGCACAGTCTGACAGCTGGTGGACACCATAATGTAACATCAAAATGTAACTTGTGGACCACCAAAAATAAAGACAACGACAGAAAGTAGTGACAAAGGAATTAAATAATGTTCTATATTACAACCTCTGCCTGCTGTTGTATTGATATCTCTGTAGTTCTATAAGGAATGTCACGTTTAACTGAACATCACATGATCCCATTTAACTGAACCAATGTATCAGTGCTTCCAATCCAACCAGTGAAATCCTCAAACCAAGGTCAATGAAAGGATAAAAACAATGTTAGATAAGGATGAGTCCTACATCACAAAGGAAAGTTACAACACTGGAGGTGGGGAGGCATTTTGTCTGTGTAGCCTGTGTAGATTTATGTAGATGTAGATTAGCCAATCAGGCAAGCCACAGGTCAACTGTCTACCTGCCAATAGGTCCATTAGTGAGGTCCTCGGTGTCTAAACTGGTGCCATAGCACCTTATAAACATCTTATAAATATTGGCTTCTTCATGACATTTTTCTCAAAGTCTCTTTCCTTGCTGAGGTCCAGGGGAGTATGTCTCATGTTGAGAGCTGAGAAGAGTTGCTGAGTGTCTCCTCAAATTGGCAAAAGAAAAACTGGTCGCTGGCACATGAGTGCCAGTAACTTCAGTCGTGAGTTAACTTCTGTCAGTCACACAGAGTGAGCCTGCATATGTCCTGTTTTGAGGCTGTCATCACTGACCGGCTGTTCATGTTTGCTGTATGGCAGAAGGGTCTTTGCTTGTCATTTCAAACACAAGAGGGTGCTATTTGTACACAAACGTCAAGAGCCGTGAGCTTGGTGCAGCTGGCTGTATTTACACACCATGTCCAGCAGGGGGTGTCGTTTCTATGCTCTGGGCTCCAGTCTGTGCGAGAGCTCGAACAGAGTCTGTTGATTGTCTATGATGTGCAGGTAGTGGATACTGGCTTTCACCTCTGGACCGCAGCTCTGGGTACCCTCATTTCCTGCAAAAGGAGAAAACATCAGAACAAAAAATAGTTTAGAATGAAGGTTCTTTTCACTGAAAGAAACCGAACATTTTGAACCGTTAAAATGCCTCGAGACGGTCTCATACATACAGAAATCGATAAAAGATGGAACAACGTACACCCCCCCACACACACACACCACCAACCCCCTTCCTATGACAATGAGCTGTGACGCATTTCTGTTGCTGGGTCTGGGCTGTTTCCAGATATGAAACGGGCCGAACCATGTGACTGATCCTGACCAATAAGAATGAGGGAGCAAAGAGAGGGTAAAAGGAAAAGGAAGAAGAGAGGGATGAGAAGGAAATAAAGACTTACCTGTCTGGTCTGTTTGACAATGGCGGATGAGACGCACAGTGTCCGCAATCATGTGCTGAGGAGAGAACAGGAAGTGAGGTCACAAATAAATAAACCGCCCAGTCTCACACAGACCAGATTGCGGTTTCAACACCACAATAATTACACCTTAGATCAACTGTGCCTGCTGTATCAGCCCTTTGATACGTGAAAGAAGTGAAAGAAGTGATATTCATTAATAATGACCAACCGATGAAAAGGTCAGCAGTGTAAATATATACTTACCAGTTTCTCGAAATTGACCAGGTTGTCATGAAATGTCTTGTTTCCTTCATGAATGAAGGTGATGTCTGCAATTGAGAATATAAAGAGAGGCTATTCAGCTTGTATAATTTACATTACAAACAACAATCAGGTCCGGTCAAATTATTTGGTATTTCTGATTGACAGAAGGCATTCCATGACTCTTCATCGCTTGTAATCACTTGGTCTTGGCCTCATACTCTAGTCAAATCTGTGCCATGGTGTTATTCTCTACCGATGCCCCTCTAACTCCCACTCATGTCTCCTTGCTTAATTAAAACTAACAGACATTCACCTCTACTCCCTCCTAGTTCATATGCTCCTCCACACTTAACTATTTCATTCAGTTCATCAAAATCCAATATGTAATAAGTCAGAAACATCTGCAACTTTTATATTAAAAGTACAGACACAGAGTTGAAAACCACATAAACTTAGTGTAGCCATACGTTAGATAAACACCTACGTTAGGTGCTCAGCAGTACCTTTAAGCAGCAGGGGCATGAATGGGATTTTAGGGGACTTCATCTTCTTGAAGGCGTCTCTGTAGGCCTTGTGGTTCATAGACGGGTCCTACAAACAGCCCAAAAAGGTAAAAGGTTATCACCAGACCACCATTTCCAGGCATACAGTGATCCTTCTCAGGGCAACAGCTTGGGCTAGCCATGAGTTAGTCACACTCTGCTTACCGTCAGCAGCTCCAGCTCTGAGAACAGCTTCTTGAACTTGCCAGGAACTTTCTGTAAAACGAGGAAGCGCATGAAGGTTGGTGAAATAAAGGTGATACGGTCATACGGTCAACACACTAAAAAAAGCCTCCTAAAACAAAATGCCAAGAACACGCTCATGATTACAAACAGACAGACGATGTACTGACAAACCACACACATGGTTGCCACATACACTCCCACAGTCACATGCAAACAGATTTTTCGTTGCGATCCCACACATAATTTGGATTGCAACATAAACACACATATGCAGTGTGTATGTATGTCCACTGACACACACACACACAGTTTACATACGGTATGCATGTTTCATATGTGCTTCCCACTCACCTCCCACGTGACGTTGAGGCGACTGACCGCAGCTGTGTTCAGGCCCATGATGATGGCGAAGGAGGAGTTGAGGTTCTTCTGGGCTTTGCAGCTGCAGATGAGACACACAGCTTCGTTAAAGTCAGCAAAGTCAGAGTTCAAAGTTCAAACCAGTGTCACAGACAGGACAGCAGGCAAGTCAAGGCTATGTTCTGGCGGCTATTCTGGACAAAGACCTGCAGAAGGTGGCCTGAGTGTGTGAGTGCATGTTCAGATGTGCTGGGTTATATGGGTCATGATGAAACCTCAGTGTAAAGCAAACCAAAGAAGGGGAATTTATTCAAACCAACTTCAAAGAGCATTATGTCTCATGCTTGGGAAGGATGTGAAAAATGCTATAAAAATTTGATTTCCCTTTAAAATATAATCTCCTTTTATCTTAATAATGTAAACAAACCCACACATTCACTCACACCCACATTCTCCCTCACACAGGCACACACGCTCATCCACCACACGGTTTGTTTATCTCTCATACTCTCCCGTGTGTGTATGCGTGTGTGCGTGTGTGCGTGTGTGTGCACATGTCTTACTGTGCAGCAATCTTGATGAATTTCTTGAGCAGCTGGACACGCTTGGCCAGTGAGTGGCACAGCAGGACCTCGGACATGACCCACTGCTGCACCTCGTTGCAGCGCTGCAGCAGCACCTCCAGCGCCACCGTGTGGCGACTGCTAGCCTGGCGGCTCAGAGTGTAGTGGATCAGCTCTTGCTGCAGAGAGAGAGAGAGAAAGAGAGAGAGAGATAGCAGGGAGAGAGGAAGAAGGAAAGTGGTGTGAAGATACCATATGTGAGACTCAATTTGTTTTTTTTACTTTCTGGTAAATAATTTTCTTTTCTTTCTCCAAACACAGATCAGATAAGTAAGAGAGTCAAACAGAAAGAGAAATGTCACACAACAAAAGCAACAAGCAGTCTGCATTGTAGAGCAGACACACACACACACAGAGGAAAGTTTAATCAGTGCAGCAACAGGGCTCCTCTCCACAGGCCGCTTCCAGTCACTCTCAGTCCAATCCCAGCTTCAGACTGCCGATTAGCGATTAGCGTTAGCCTGGGGAGAACCAGCGGCTGCCGCTAGTCGCTAAGCTGCCAGCCAGCCTCCATTGAACTGGTTTTAAGGGGTCTGAAAGGGGCAAGCCTGCTGGGAGGGGGATCTCCTCCTAACCGCTTTCACCATCTTCACACACACACACACACACACACAGGTTCCTGCTGACCTCAACTAGCCTGCCAGGGTCTGGACTGAAAGGCAGCATTAGCACAGGCACTGCTAAGCTAAGCTAAGAGGCTGAATGGGTAGCAGCATTAGTCATACCCTCACACACCCTGTCCTGGGAGCTGACTGTGGAGAGACTCCTAGTTAGCTCTACCCATACAAAAACCTGCACAGCACTACTTCAAGTGTCAATCTGTAGTTTTGGAGGAATTATATTAAGTTTACATGCAGGAGATGCTTGTAAATAACTGCACTTTACTGCCCTTTTTGTGCAGAAATGCAATATTTTGGACATAAAACTATGATTGCACTGCATTGTATTTTAGAAAAACTGCAGTATTATTGGACGCTTTTGTCCCATCACTTCAGTTGTTTTGTAAGGGCACAAGTCACACTGCAGAGAAGCCTCCTAACTAACATAAGGTGTTCCACTGCTCCTCTTCCTCACATAGCTATTTAAAGGGTAGGTGAGCTCTACTGCTCCTCTTCCTCACATAGCTATTTAAAGGGTAGGTGAGCTCCACTGCTCCTCTTCCTCACATAGCTATTTAAAGGGTAGGTGAGCTCTGAGCTCAGACTGACATTTTTGGGGTGACTTAATCTTCAAGATTCCAATGACCTCAAAATGCATATTTTTGAGGTTTCCGCAGAGATCAGCTCAGGAAGATGGTGGATTTGAACTGAGACATCTACTCCAAGACCGTTCAGCCCAGCAAAAGCTTTACTTATATGTGGTGTATGGTAAGAAGCATGAAGCTGGGGAGCCCTGTTGATGTAGGTATAGGAGCAATTTCTCTTGCATACAAGATCAACAGTCCGAGAGAATGATCAAATGTACAAAAAGATGATCAATGTCGCTCAATACAATAACATCAGGTTATGTCAGTGAAAGCGTTAAAGACCAAGTGGTCAGTGAATAAGTTTAATAATAACTTGGTAAAATAGATAGGTACATATATAAAATGTGTTTGTGCCTGTATGTTAAGAATGTTAACAGTGTAAACAGTGTAAAGCGCTGCGTACCTCGTGTATAGAGTTGAAGAGGCTCCAGTCGAAGTTGGTGAGTGCCATTGACACGTCCCACGTGTTCATGCCCAGGAGTCGCACCGGCCGCTGGCCCAGCTCAGGACACTCCGTCAGGGGAGGCTGGTAGGGGAGAGGGGGGTGGGGGGGTCCGGTTAAGGGATACTTAAGGACACTGTTGCCGTAATACCGAGTTAATAATCAACTGCTGCATTAATATCACATACTGAAAAACGTTTTTACTCTATTACTTCAGAAACATGGCACAGACATCAATCACTTAGGCGTTCATATTCTTATATGTCAAGTTGAAAGATGATGACGTTGCTCATGTTTGTTTGCTCATGTATGTTAATGTGTTTATGCTTATGTATGGTAATCTGAAGCATAAGGCGGAGTGAACAATGCAGACATAAGCAATTTCCCCACCAGTACTGAAACACAATGGGGAAACAATATAAAGCCATCAATCGCCGCTAGACCTGACAATTAAATTTAAAAACAAATTCCCCCACTAGAATAACAAACTAACTCGACCATCTCCAAACTAATCTTCCTCTTTTGTAATAAAAATAACACCACCAGTCATCTCTAATGTCATAATGAGTTTCAGATGGATGGTTTCATAGTTTGTTTTCTCTGCCGTTCCGGCACATTCTGTAAAGCAGAGGTTAAATACTAATGAGTATGTAGCTAATGAGTTTATTAATTCATTACAAAACAAACAGTAACTAGAACAACAACAGCAGACATGGGGATTGGTCTTCAAGGCCAGATATGAAGACTTATGTGATGGAGTGAGTGAGGGGACAACTGGGGCAAAAGAAGCATTAGAAGGAGCAGAGTGAGGGGCATTTGGGGCAAAAGAGGCAGTAGAAGGAGCAGGGTGAGAGGCAACTGGAGCAATAGAGGCAGTAGAAAGAGCAGAGTGAGAGGACACTGGGGCAATAGTGGCAGTAGAAGGAGTGGTGTGAGGGGCAACTGGGTCAATAGAGGCATTAGAAGGAGCAGAGTGAGGGGCAATAGAGGCAGTAGAGGAAGCAGAGTGAGGGGACAACTGGGGCAATAGAGGCAATAAGAAGTAGCTGAGTGAGGGGCAACTGGGGCAATAGAGGCAAAAAATAAACAGGAGAGGGGGAACTGTAGGGATGAGGGGTTGCAGTAGGGTTTGAGGGATGGAGTCGATGGGGCAACTGGGGAAGTAGTGTGTCGAGAGCAGCAGAAACTGGGGCAATAGAATGTTATTGAAACAGGAGGAAGTGACCATGTGAGGGGCTGCTGTAGGGGGTTGACCAAAGCAACTGGGGAATTAGAAGAAATAGAGGGGGCAACTGGGCCAGTAGAGTGAGTCAAGAGCAGAAGCAACAGGGGCAGTAGAGCAGGAGGCAGGGGTTACCGGGGGCAGTAGAGTGTGAGTAAAGAGCAGAGGCTGGGGGCTGCCGCAGGATTTGAGTGATGGGGGAAGTGAGGCGTCAGACTTTACCATGATCTCACTGAGGTCCCGCCGGCACGCCATCAGTCTGCCTGGAGTCGTCAGGCTCTCCGAGTAGATGCTGTCATGAGGCTGCAGCACTCGCTTCTCTGCAGAGGGAGAGAGAGAGAGAGAGAGAGAGAAAAGAGATAGAGAGAGGCAGGCAGACAGACAAATAGTAGTAGAGAGAGAGAGAGAGAGAGAGAGAGAGAGAGAGGTATAGACAGAGACAGATACAGATGAAGATGAGGAGACAAATCAAGGGACAAGACAAACAGGAGACAAAACAACAGAGATCCAAAGGAGCAAAGATTGACAGAGATGGAGTGAGACAAAGAGAAGGGCATCGAGTTCAGATGGAGAATAAGAAAAAGAGAGTGAACAGAAGAAAAATAGATGAGGGAGAGAGAGGAGAAAAGACATCAAATTAGATCAAGATGAATGGTGCATTCTCTTTTAATTTCCACATGCCTGTGTGTGTGTGTGTGTGTGTGTGTATGTGTGTGCGAGAGAAAGAGAGAGAGAGAGAAAGAATTTAACAACTACTCATCTCTCCTTCAGGCACTGGAAGTGATTGTGTGTATGTGTGAGAGAGAAAGAGTATGTGTGTGTATGTGTGTGTGTAAGTTTAACAACTACCCGTCGCTCCTTCTGGCAGAGTGAGTGTGTTTGTCCTCTGTGTGTGTGTGTGTGTGTGTGTGTGTGTGTGTGAGGATAAGATCATGAGCTGCACTAATGACTGTCTGCTTGGCTTCGTTTACACCCTTCACATCAGCACAGTGACTCAAGCGTGATGGACTTATCCAACATGACATGGCCCGCTGTGACAGGGGCTGTCAGACTCAGACTGTGTGTGTGTGTGTGTGTGTGTGTGTGTGTTTATAAGAGAGTGTGAGCCTGTGTGATTTTTAATACCTGCACTAACCTGAAGGCTGTCAGACAAATTGTGTGTGTGTGTGTGTGTGTGTGTGTGTGTGTGTGTGTGTGTGTGTGTGTGTGTGTGTACTGTATGTGTGTTTGCATCTCTTCCTGTTGGTGTGTGTGCTTGCATCTCTTCATAATAGGCACAACTTGTAAATGTGTGTGTACCATGACTGCAAACAGCATTACATAAGTGTCTGTGTGTGTGCACGTGTGCGCATGTGTGTGTGCGTGCGCTCACCTCCACTGTACGTGACTGCGGCCAGCATCATGTCCTCCTCTGGCCGCTCCATCTTCTGGGCCACCACCCGCAGCAGCTCCTGCGTCACCACGGTCGAGCGTGTCCTCACACTCACGAACGAGTCCGGGCTCACATACACACGGCACAGGACTGGGGGGAGGGCATGATCATAATTTCATTTGCCATAAAAACACACATACAGGCACACAGAAATACTGATAGTCCCTCAAATGTATGAAGGGATACACATGTTGTGGCACTCCTAAACTGTTGTGTTTTGTGTTTGTTTTGTTTTGTACACAAAAGAGAGAGAGAGAGAGAGAGAGAGAGAAAGGGAGAGAAAAGGGAGAGAATAGAGTGACAGAGAGAGAGAGAGAGAGAGAGAGAGAGAGAGAGAGAGAGAGAGAGCGCAGACACTTAAATATGGAGCACCAGTGTGTAAAGAGCCCACAGAGGACCGAGTATACTGTACTAATTATAACAGAAAACAGCTTCATTAAAACTGACCTAAAGAGAATACTACAGCTCTAACAATCGGCTCCGCCGCAGAACACCCTCAAATCTGATTCCATTCATGGCCTCAGATAAGACTTGAATTAACTTGAAATAACAAGGCCATGACATCACATCCCTGGTATAACGGCAATCATGTGTAACGCACAAAGAATGGCGGACGTCAGCGCCAAGGCCTGTGCGAGTACGTCAGTGCGTTTGAAAAGAGAGGGCTTTGAAAGCCGTGCGCCACTGCTCACCTTCCTTGGTCTCGCTGGTGGCGCCCGTGCGGAGCGTGAGGCAGTTTTCCTTCAGACTCAATTGCTGGAAGAGGGCTTTGTTCTGCAAGGAAGCCAAGCGTGTACAACTGTGAATTCTCACACGTTCACAGATCGCACGTCAGACATTTTCATTTCCCCCCTCCTCACACACACACACAGCGAGATCACAGCCTTATTCCAACCAGGAGCAAGGGTGACAGAAAGCGTATTGGGGTAATTGAGGGCAGAAATACAAATTCTATTGCCCTTTGCCCCATGGTGTCTATATGGTATGTCTATGTTTACCAATGAGGTAGGGGACACATTTGTTTCACACTATTGTGCTGTGATATCTCATCACCAGCAAAATACAAACCATGCATTTCTTAAATCAACTCATAAAATAAGATTTCATTTAATTTATTTCTGGCAAGAAGCAGATGGTGTTGTCAGATACACATACAGGGACACACATAGATAACATCTCTCTCTACACACACACACAGACACAGACACAGACAGACACACACACATACACACACACACACACACACACACAAAACAAACAAAGTGCGAAAGCGGGAATATCTCAATATATGTAATAACTGTACCTTCTGGTGAGGGGTGTAGTCATCCACCGTACTGAAATATCAAACAAAACAAAACCAGATTAGAAGTCAAATAACCCTGAGAGCCCCATCTGACCTGGTTACCTTTGGCCCATTTGGACCCACACACACAACTACAGCTGAGGAACCTTTGACTAAGAGCCCTGGAGTCCGGACAGGAAGCAAAGTATGCATTCTAGACCAGAAGAGGAAGGGAGAAGGAAGATGACTCACTGTCCACTCTGGCCACAATGCACCTTAAGTCTGGCCAATCTTGCATTTGTGTGGGGACACATGCATTTGTATGCATTTGGATGTGTGCGTGCATCTGCATCTGTGTAAGTGTGTGTTTGTGTGTGTGTGTGTGTGTGCATGCTCATTTGTAGGCATGTTTGTGCATATTTGTACATATTTGTATGCATTGTTGTGTGTATACAGTACATGTGTGTGTGTTTGTGTGTGTGTGTGTGTGTGTGTGTCTGTCAGTTGTGTGTGGCATTGATGTCAGTTTAGAGGAATGTAGTGCATTACGGTCAATCGCTCTGATCCCTCCCAGTAGACTGAGCCCATCGCTCAGCTAGGCCTCTGTGGCAGAGGAAGCACAACTGATGGATGGCCATGTCCTGTGTGAGTGTGTGTGTGTGTGTGTGTGTGTGTGTGTGTGTGCGTGTGCGTGTGTGTTGAGGTTTATGGTTTATGGGAAGAGTAGAGGAAACTCGGGTTAAACAGGCCAGAACCAGACTGCAGGGGCTACTAGCACCATTTAATAGCTCTGGTTTAAATGGGTTTGCTTACAAATTAATAGCCTGCCATGTTTGTTCAGACGGGAGTGACCACAACAGTCACACACTAGACTTATTGCGCTGCTGCAATCTTCATTCAACTCGCTGAATGAAAACAAGACATAGTCTAACATCTAATAATGTGAAAGGATTAAAGCATTTGAAATCTTTGCATTTCTACAGTCCATCTTCAAAAGTCTTGCCACAAACTCTAACAGTCATCTCTCTCTCAAACTCTATCTCTCTCTCTCTCTCTCTCTCTCTCTCTCCCTCTCTCTCTCTCTCTCTCTCTCTCTCTCTCTCTCTCTCTCTCTCTCTCTCTCTCTCTCTCTCTCTCTCTCTTTACATCAGGCTATCTCTCTCTCTCCAGCTCTCTCTCTATCCAATTCTCTCTCTCTCTCTCTCTCTCTCTCTCTCTCTCTCTCTCTCTCTCTCCATATTAAACTGTAGTGTCTCCATGGCCTCTGGCACTGCTAGGGTCAAAGGTTATTTAAGGACCCAGATTCTCTCGCTCAAGCAGCGGGAGGCTGAGCCTCTGAATCTATCAGTGACTGCCGTCGACATGTGTGATTACCCATCTGCCCCGGCCCCTGGCGTCCATACGCTGGCAGGTCCACCAATTAGAGGGTATGTGATGGAGACCTAATGACGTTAAGCGGCTCCACTCTCTCCCCTGAGCACTCGGCTTCTTAGCGTAGCCGCAGAAAGAAAGGGGCCTCAGTAGACCTTTGACCCGGTTCAGGGGAAAACGCACAACACTTGACCTTCGCATGGGGCGCCTCTGTGTGGATAATGGGGGCTGGGACCACATTGAGAAGTTACTTACTGTCAATTCATCTCGGCTCTAAATGATGACGCTCTTACACTGAGACGGAGAGCAAGTCTGTGCATGATTTGTAAAGACACCCTGAGGTACATACACATACGCAGCTCTAATGAATGTACTCATGGCATTGATCCATATACATCTATATGGTCTCATACATCTATGCATCACAATGGCAAACAACTGCTACTGTATGGCACATGGTATAAACAAACAAACAAACAAACAAACAAACAAGGGACGCCTCAGTGGTCGGTTACCCTCCATGCTCCATTCAGTCATCCTCATGCCTCTCTCATGAGATCCATAAGTCTCAAAAGACAAAAAGGTGTGAGAAAAGTCAAGTCACCAAACCAAGGCACTCCTTAAATTAAATTGTCTTTACTGAAAGGACACGTCCTGAATGGACACATTTGGCAGCTTCTAGTGAAGGGAACTGTGCGACGTTTTTCTCGCTTTCTGCTTTTGAATCTTTTCCCTTGACACCAGAGAACACGTGACTAAAACAAAGACGATGACAGACTTTTTTTTAGGAACTGGCATACCAACAACCTTCGTCTCAAACAGATCCATAAATCTGTCCGTCTCCGTAATGCCCTGTCTGTCTCTCCCTCTGTCTGAATGAACAAATGGATGTATTTGTATGGCCCTGCCACCTGAGGATACTGAGAGTGGGAGAGAGACGAGCCGCAGCTTGGGCCGCCTGAATGGCCATGGTGATGGACACAGAGGCCACTTGTTTTGGACTGTACAGTGTGATTCTCTGTTTGGACAACAACTGTGTGTGTGTGTGTGTGTGTGTGTGTGTGTGTGTGTGTGTAAGAGAAGGGCCGAGAAAGTGTGTGAGGGTGTGACACTCACTGTCGACGCCTAAGAAGCTTCTGGAATTCCTTCAGGTCCTTCTCCAAGGTGGGGAACTCATAGACATCCTCCAGCACATAGCGGTACAGAGTCTGCAGGGAATGTATATAGAAGGACAGAGAGAGGGGGGGGGGGGAAAGGGTGAAATAGAGGGATAAAGAGAGAAGGAGAGGGAGAGAGATTTATACACAGAACTGACGACCCATAAAGTGCTGCGGCAGTGTGTGTGTGTGCATGAGGGTGCATGTGTTTATGTTCAAATAAATGTGCTTGCATACACGGAGGGTAATAAGAAGGGCAGTATATCGCCACGCATGAATCAAGGACATGACTGTGCCTTAATGCATCTCTGGGAAAACATGCAAACACAACACTTACACATCCACAAACACCCCCCATCTCTCACACACAAACAATATGTAGGCATGTGCATGTACAACTACCCCCCCCATTCGAGATTCACAGTCATATTCTGCATGACTGTGTTGGGTAATGGTAACCATTATGGCCTCATCCACACAGTCTCATTCAATTGAATTTTTTTGATCAGTCAATCTCTTCTCATTCTTGGTCTCATTCTTCTCTCTATCTCTCTCCTCTCTCTCTCTCTCTCTCTCTCTCTCTCTCTCTGACCTCACAGAACCAGCCAGGCCCCCTCACGCCTGTTACTAGGCAACTATCACCTGGGATACTAACTCTGTGCACATGTAATAATCTACACCGGAGACCCTTGAATAGCTCGTCACGGATGTGGCAGAATGGTTGCCATGGCAGCCTTTCTTGACTGGAACAGGCAGGTTGGGACAGGACATAGCAATGTGAGGTGTGTGTGTGTGTGTGTGTGAGAGAGAGAGCGGGGAAAAAAGAGAGTGTGTGAGCGTGCATGTCTATGTGTGTATGTGTGAGCGAGTGAAAGAGAAAGAAAAAGAGTGTGTGTGTGTGTGTGTGTGTGTGTGTGTGTGTGTGTGTGTGTGTGTGTGTGTGTGTGTGTGTCTGTTCAAACACTGCATGGCTGTTTACTCCACACACACACACACACTCTTATACACAAACACACAAAAGAGACACACAAAATGCACACACACACATACAAACCCAAACACACACACACACAGATCCACACACACACAGATCCACAAACACAAAAAAGCAACCCACGCTCTGGGCTCAGTTTTCATTAATGAGCCACAACAACTTTCTCAGATTTCACTACCTAATGAACAGCCTTTAATGGGCTTAAGCCCCTGGATCACACTCAACTGTTTTCTAATGGCCACATTGGTGCAGGGCTTAGGGCTGAACACGTGCGTGAACACATCAAGAGACATAGAAAGAGAAAGGAGAGGGAGAGAGAAAGAGGGAGAGGGAGAGAGAGAAGTGGTAAAATGGAGAGAGGGAGAGTGTGAGGATGAAAGAGAGAGAAGAGAGAGGAAGAGAGAGAAAAGGAGCAAGAAGAGAGCCAAAGAAAGAAGAGAAAGACTATTATGAGACATCAGGTTGCCTGAGTGTGGCTGTGGATCTGGCCCCTCAGGGCGTCTGCTAATCTACCTGACCCCTGCAGGAGAGACTGGGGCAGTAGTCAATGGAGCGCTTGGCTACCCACCGCTAACAGCACACACACACACACACACACACACACACACACACACACACCCTAAAGCAAAAAGGCCCATCTAATCCATTCACGCCCCAGTAACTTATGCAGGGTAGAGAGCAGTATTTCACCCACTCTGCACTAGCAAGATGACCTGTTCCAAACCAGCATTCTGCTTTAAAATCTCAAACCACTAATTGATATTAAAAAGGTGCCCACCCAATCCAAATGATGGACAAAGATAGTGACACTGACAGGGTATAACGAAAAACGTCTTGTATATTCCACCTGTGTGTAAGATTGAACATTTCCCTCTTGCACCCAAAAAAACTAGTCCAACAGGGCCCTCTTAAAGTTGACATCTAAGTGATAGATGTTGGTAGCTAGAACATTGAACTTCAATTCGTCAGGCCTCTATGTAACGTGTTGTGTGTGTGTGTGTGTGTCTGTGAGCGTATGTTTGGTCACATTCCATTCACACTGATGGTGACAAGTAATAATTGCAGTGTAAAAAGACGCCTGGCTGTTTGCCTCTGACCCCTGACTTAACCTCAAAAAATCCAAAGACAAATATTTGCCTCTGGGGTGAACAAGATGCCCGAGATGTCCCTTACTGGTGTTGCATGTTGAGATCAAGTTACACAGTATACTGACTCAGTTCACAAAGTATTTTGCTGAAATAAACCTTTAGGCTAATGTGTGTATGTGAGTGTGTGTGTGTGTGTGTGTGTGTGTGTCTTTCACTCCCTCACCTTCATGAAGAGCTTGACGTGCTCCTCCTCACGCAGGAAGTCCTTGTAGAGCGAGCTCCACTGCGACACCAGGTGCAGTACCTTACGCTTCCTGTAGAGGGCCTCCTTTCCCTCCTCCTTGCCTTTGCAGCGCTTGGTGCAGTAAGTAAGGGCCACTGGGTTACGGAGAGACAACGTCCACAGCGAGGACACCGCACACACTCAGCACCACAGACAGTTAACAATAACCCAATAATAACTAACAAATGTACAACGACTATGATGTACACAAAATATAAATTATCCCACTTTGTACATTTATAATTTATAATAAACTACTTAATACAGGTCATTCCCCAAATCACTATGCTCATAAATCAGTTGCATGTTCTGCTATGGATGACTATAATATGATATAAGCCATTGACAGTGCAGCCAGCCTCATCACTTAATGCCACATTTGACCTATACTGCATTTGACAGCCGTTTCAATTGAATATACTGTATACACATCTCACCCTAGTGCTTATAGTTTTTTTTATATATTTGTTCAATGAAGAGACAAATATGAAAACACATAAGACACATGTACTGTAACAACAATAACAATGGGTCCGTTTTTTTTATATATATCCAGAGTGACGGCAAGAGCATGTAAGGGACCTGTATTTCCTCAGTGTGTGTGCTCCCGTGGGGTGTAAAAGCCGTGGCCTTGGCGTAGTGAGTCCATTAGACTAGCAGCAGAGCCGTGAGAGCACATCTCACTACACAGCCTCCACTAACAGCTCAGGGGTCACCCGCTCTTCTAGACATGTCACTGAACAGTGTGAGTGAGTGTGTGTGTATGTGTGTCCATCTGTTTATGCACGTGATGTGGTGTGTGTGTGTTCATGCCCACAGGAAAGGATATTGTCCCAACAGAGCTTGGCACAGGTCGTTTGTTGACATGAAGACCAGGTAGGTCAACAGGAAGTCATCTAGAAGCATCTCTGGAGAGCAGGAGAGAGAGAGAGAGAGAGAGAGAGAGAGAGAGAGAGAGAGAGAGAGAGAGAGAGAGAGAGAGAGAGAGAGAGAGAGAGAGAGAGAGAGAGAATGCACCTCTGGTTAGCTCTATGAAACAGACATCTAAAGGGCACCTCAAGTACATGTTTAACATAAACAGCATGCATTTCATTTCCTAATCCAATAACATCACTGTTGCATCACCACAGCTTGCCAAAAAAAAATAAATCAATAGCTGTGTGTATGTGTATGTGTGTGTGAGTGTGTGTGTGAGTGTGTGTAGGTGTTTGAAACAAGTGTGAGTGAGTGTGTATGACCAATGCTGTGCTATGAATATGAAACACGTTTGTAGGGCAGATGAATCAGAGATAAATCTTTTGGCAGTAGTGTGTGTGCTTAACACCCCGGGGGTCAGAAAAGAAAGCACACTCAAAGGCGCGAACACACACACACACACACACACACAATACACACACACAATACACAATACACACACACGGCTTTAATCTCCCCAGCACCGCGAGGCAAGGGTGTGAAATCAAACAGGGGTATCGCCCCAGATTAAGCCCCAGTCTGGTGCTTTTTTCCCCCTCCCTCCTCCACATGGCACAGAATCACACTCAGTGCCTGGAAACCAGCCGGACGGCCTGCCGACCCAAATGCTCTCCAAATGCAGGGCTGCGAGCATGCGAATCAATTATGAAAGAACCCGGGGGGTGAGGGAGAGAGAGAGAGAGAGATGAGAGGGAGAGAGTGAGGGAGAGATGGAGAGGGGGATACAGAGAGGGCATTGGAGGAAGGGACTGGCTTTATCAATAATGGAACTGTAATCTTCACTTTCATAATTAAATTAAACCATCCTTAAAGGGCTGAGAATAAAAAATGTGTGGTGGAACGTGTGTGTGTGTGTGTGTGTGTGATGACGCACATTCTACCATATCTCTGTCTTTGCTCACCTCCAATCATCTTTTCTTGCTCTCTTTTTTTTATCTTTCAATTTCTTTCTTTATTCTCGGGCCTCATCTTCATCCCTCCCTGCCTGCTTAGTCTGCCTCCACTCTCTAGTAATGAATATCTATTTCCATCCAGTTTATCACACACACACACACACACACACACACACACACACACACACACACACACACACACACATACACAGGCGGCCGGCCAACCCATACCCCTAGAGGACCATCTCACTCACCCAGCTGTGTCCATCTCTGAAAGTAAGAGAGATGGAGAGAGACACACGGAGAGAGAGAGAGAGAGAGAGAGGGAGAGAGGGAGACAGAGAGAGAGGGAGATAGAGAGAGAGAGATTGATACAGCAGTAGAGGAGCAGAGATGGAGAGATGACTACACACACACACACACACACACAGTGACAGACAGACACCAGACACTAACACATTGACAGCCAGATACAGATACACACACAAATACATCCCCACTACCCCACTCCTTTCACCATTGAATCAGATCACTATTAAACCATTAAACCCTACCGCTGTCAGACTTCCTCATCGGTTGAAAAAGACGATTTTCTCTCATTAGCTCTGAATGTGGCTTCAGCCACTACATTACAGTCATTAGCACTCATATTCTCTCCATTAAACTGCTTCTACACACACACAAACACAAGCAGTCAATTCAACAGTTCAGTTTGAGAACCTGAGCCAAGAGATCAAAGACTGAGGCTTCACTTCAACCATTCTTCCCCACTGTGTACACACACACACACACACACACACACACACACCCACACACACACACACACACACACACACACACACACACACACACACACACACACACACACACACACACACACACACACACACACAGGCTCAGGCACATCCCCAAACACACACAATGGCGTGTGAAAACATGCCTTTGCCCAAATAGCCACACCCTCCCTCTCTCTCTGACACACACACACACACACGCTCTTCACTCTTGTAAATGGTCCCGATTTAAATCCCTATAGGCTAAATGCAAAAACTAAAAAGGTCAACTAAACAGATCTGAGACCACACACACAGAGCACAAAACAGAGATGATCACAGTTCTCTGTGTTCTACCTACAGGCCAACTGGGTGGGTACTGCCTAGATCGTTTAAACTGTCTGATCACCTGCTCCCTTGCTCCCAAACACAGCACAGGGAAATTTACCATAGGATGCACCCAAACAAAAACATATTATGACCTCTGACATTTCAAATTATCGAATCAGATTTCATTATGTATCTGAACTTCCAATGGCACCAAAAGAAGTTTTGAGTACAGTGGGGAGGGGGAAAATGCTTGTTTGTTTTTTTTATTTTCTCATTTCTCTGTGTTAGTTCGCCACTCTTTTATCACTGAAAACAGAATAAATTATTCAGCGCTCTGAAGCTCCCCGAGGACAAGCAGGGCAAAACAAATTCATTTTGGCTGCCTAAACTCTCAGAATGTCAAACAAGCCCACAAAACACACACACCCCCCCCACACACACACACAAGCAAGCAAAACTTCACTAATTAATTCAGCACACTGCAAATTTGCTGAGTTTTGCCCTGTTGGAGACGACTTGAGACCTCATGTTACCTTTGAAGCAAGGGAACATTCCGGAAAATAAATAATAAATAAAATCACAAAGGCCTCATTCAATTCTTCCATCTCCAAAAACCCGACTCAAGTTCCATATTATATTTAGCATCTTTCCTCATTAGAAGCTGAACCCGTCCCAAATGCACAATGGTGGTATTGATTTCCAAAGCCCAGCTTCCATCTTAGAACCGGCTGACTCAGAACAACCCATGGAAACAGACACGGGATGTTCTTTCCACACACAGCACGTCACTACTGCTATCATTAGATCCCGGTTCCTGATGGCTCTAGAACGTCAGTACAGAGGAACCAGGCCAAAAGTGTGACATTTCCCCCCACACGCACTCCACTCCATCTACTTAGCAGGGAGCTCCACGCCTAGTCCATTTCTGTATCCCATAAAGGCCATAACGTTTGACATTTCACAAGGTGATTTTCTTCGCTTGGTTTCAGTCTGGTTCAGTCACTGTTTTGGGCACAATGACATTTGAAGAGAATACAATTGAAGGCTAGGCTATTATATGTGAACACAATGAGAACAATCAGGCTACTGGGGTACATGGTGATCACCCCTCTCACCTATGACCACATCCGCAAGGGTATGTTTAGCATAAGTCTGCTGTCTGCGTGCGTGCATGCGTGTGTGTGTGCGTGCGTGCGAGAGAGGGTGTGTGTATGTGTTGCAGAGAGAGAGATGATGATGAAGATGATGTGTGTGTGTGTGTGTGTGTGTGTGTGTGTGTGTGTGTGTGTGTGTGTGTGTGTGTGTGTGTGTGTGTGACAGACAGAGAGAGAGAGAGAGAGAGAGAAGATGAAGATGAGGTGTGTGTGTGTGTGTCTGTGTGCACACGCTCTGCAGCAAAGCCTGCTGTCCCTGCCTGATTTATGAGTTGGGTGGCACAATGTTCACTGGTCCATCTGCTCGTCCTATGGCATTAAAAAGTGAACAATAAACTTTCTGTCTCTCGTTCCCCCATTTCTCTTCCCCTCTCTCTCTCTCTCTCCCTGTGCGTTAAAGGCGGCGCTGGAAAATGCTAAGCGAGCCTGCGAGCCAGCCGGTAATTAGACACAGGATGCACCAGCACAGAGGGGCTAACTGTCTGCCTATGGGCGTGTAGCATAGACAGAACCACAGAGAGAGAGAGAGAGAGAGAGAGAGAGAGAGAGAGAGAGAGAGAGAGAGAGAGAGAGAGAGAGAGAGAGAGAGAGAGAGAGAGAGAGAGAGAAAGAACACACCACACAGGGGGAAAGAGAGAGGATGGCACAAGTGAGACTGACACACACACACACACACACACACACACACACACACACACACACACACACAAAATCAAGGCACAGTATCACACTACCTCCCACTCCTCTTCTCTCTCATTAGCATTAGTGGAGGGCTACTTCTTCACACTCTGCTCCACAGTTAGAAAAATAAATAATTACAAGAGCAGGAGGGTTTGGAACAGGGCGTTGTTCCATTCCATTTCAGCTGGCCTTCAACATTCTGGAATCGATCTGTTTAGCAGCCAGGAGTCAGCGGACAGTGGACTCGGCCGAATCCTAATGACCTGACAGAGAGTGCCCTGACCTTCAGCTGCAGGCCACACTGCACACTGCAGCACGGGGGATCTGCTTCAGGGGCACTGGACAGCCCAGTAGTATATACAGGTAGCCTACTGACACTAGTAAACAGCCCTTTCTCTGAAAGATTTCTGAAATCAATTCTACCAACTTTCTGTTTTTATATATTTATTTTTTTGATAATCATTCATGTATTCAAGTATTTTACAGATGCTATATCCCTATACAGTCACTCCTGTAGTTTAGGAACACTGATGTTAGCTATATCATTAGTCATAAGCCTATTGCTAAATTGCCTGCACTCTGTAAATCAACACAATGACTGTATGGTCATATGCACATATAACCTTATTAAATGTATACTATGCAGGTTTAGGTATTTTTGGTGAGTTTAGAGCTCTCTTTAGAGTCGCGATGTATTCATATGTTACTTTGCTATTGTAAATAGCAAACTTCTTGCGACATATCCCCGTTACACAATGCAAATGCTTTTGTAGTGGAGGTGAAGGATTAACAACAGGCAAAAACTATCTCCAAAGAGCTATATCTACTGACAAGGTAATGTTTCAGATTCTTGCAGGTTTTGGCGGGGCGCCACTCTTGGAAGTTGCATGGCTGGTTTTCTCAGTAGGGACTCTACATCTATGCTGTATAGCTATGCTAGGTGAACGATTCGCCTATTACAAGTTTGTTGGCTTCATAAAGGTGAAAATCTTGCATAGTGTGCCTTTAAACTTGTAAGTTAATTACATGTGATTAAGTTATGTTGGTGTTCTGCAATGATAACAAGAGCATCCTGCTTTAGACCATATTAACCTGCAGTGTCAGAACAAGTCTGAACTCAGCATGATGTGAGGAGACACACCTCTCCTCCAAGGAAGTCAAAACGCAGAGACGACTTAAGGGACAGTGAAAGCCAGACAATGCATTCCTAAATAAGATCTCTTGGATGTGCCGTTCCAACATGCCGGCACATTCCGGATCAAAAGAGAAGGAGCGGCTTGTGTTTGCGTGTTCAAGCCTGGGGTTGCTCATTTAAATCAATACCCCCACAGAGATGGTTTTACCTCCATTGTTGAACTCTATGTAACAAATCACTTGCACAGATGAATACTGATAGACTTTGCTGCATACTGCGAGTCCATGGACATTCGAATCATATCTGATGTAAAGGTCATGGGGTCACTGCTGTCACTGAGTTCATATCAGGTCAGCCTAGCCAGCTATACTAGCATTAGTGGTGAAGACCTCTTAGCTCTTAGTTGACCTCTCAAGTAAAGAGGAAACATAGAAAGAAAAACACTCTGAAAAAGTACAAATGAAAAGGCAAATATAAATATAATTTCCCATTCTTATCTTTCTTATCTTCAGCTCATCTACACACCTGCCAAATGAAGATTTAATGTCTGTTGTCAACACCAGGTTGTTTACACTCCTCCCAGTGCACCAGTAGTCGGTTGCGTTTAACCCCTTCCTGGTCCAGTGTAAACTCAACTGACCCAATCCCACACAGAGGAAGGCTTCTGGGCCCCAATCCAGCGGTCACTCTTTGCACAAGGTTAATGATGGTCAGGACTCAGTAGGCTGGTTATCAAACAAACCCAGAGAAAGGTGTCCTCTACCAATGCAGTTATCCTTGACTGGAATGCATATTCAATACACAGGCATCTCTGGCTAAAAAAAGAGTAATGCTGAAGTGTAAAAACTAGGTAGGAAGTACCCCGGAGGACCCACTGTGAAATGTGAGGGCAGCGTTCTTCTAGTGACACAGTGGAGTGTTTTTAGGGTTTTACTGTGTTTTTATACTGCTGTTACATGTGGACACACACACACACACACACACACACACACACACACACACACACACACACACACACACACACACACACACAATATGATATAGCATCTAATATAGATACTTCTCAACTAACACAGTTGCACTGAGACAGTGTGATAATTAACGGAAGGTATAAAGTTGCTCTATTGGAGAGCCCCCATGTCCTGCAGAGGAAGAAATGAGTGATAGAGACTGAAGAGTGAAAGAGTGGAGGGGTCACTCACCTGCTTCTCTGTTCTCCGTAGCCCCCTGCTGCTCGTCCAGGCGCAGGTCGCTGAGCAGGTGTTCCAGAATCTTCTGCGGCGTCCCCGAGACCACCACGTACCTGTCGGACACAGCAGAAGAGTTGGAAGAGGAATCGGTCAGGTAGTCCTCCTCGGCCAAGCGCGCAGAGCGCGATCCACAGCTCCACTCTCTCTCCCCCCAGCCCCCTCCTTCCTCTCCCTTCTCTCCCCCTCCTCCTCCTCCTCCTCGTCATCTATGTAGCGAAAGTAGGGGACGTCAAAAGTGCGGACAGCAGGCTCCTGAGGTAAGCTACAGCTGCTGCAGCTCTCGCAAGTGTCACGCTCTTCTTCCTCCTCCTCCTCATCTTCATCATCATCATCATCATCGTCACCACCATCGTCATCCTCCTCGGGCTCGACTAAAGTGGCACGCTTTTCCAGGAGTTGCCTCGTGCTGCCCATGTCCTGGCCCTTCCAGAGGACACCCCCTCCCCCCCTACTGTCACTGCAGCATGACCCAGGCCAAGGCTCCTCTCCCTGGGCTAAGCGGTGCGGCGCTTCCCCTTGAGTGGCGGGCTGAGCTCCAGAGACATGCGCTGCTCGTGCTGTGGCGGCTGCCTCGGACCAGACTGAGCGCGCTCAGAGCCAGCCGGCCGCTCAGAACCTCTGCTCTCCCTGCTCAAGACACTCCCTGTCCTGTCAGTGCTACTGGAGAAGCCCACACACACACACACACTCTCTCTCTACCATTCTCTCTCTGTCACACACACCTCTCTCTCTCTCTCTCTCTATTTCTCTCTTTCACACACACACACAGTACACTTCTTCCAAAGGACTGCTCTGTCCCTGCGGCAAGCACAAACATGCACACCCAAACACGCACGCCACCACACACACAGTCTTCCTGCGGCAACAACAGCCAACACACACACACACACACACAAGATGGCAACGTGATTCTCTCTCTGTCTCTTGCCCTGCAGCTAGAGCATTCACTCCTTCCGTCTCCAATGAATGCAGACACACAACCTCTGTTACCAGCACTCATGCAAATACACTCTCTTCTGGAACAACACTGACACTCCTCGCACGCACACACACAAAACACACACACACACTCACTCACTGTCACATTCATCCCTGTAGCACTGCAGGCTGTGTGTGAACGTGTGTGTGAGTGTATGTATTTGAGTCGTGAGGGAAAGAAAGAGAGAGAAAGGGGGATAGAGAGATAGCCAGGGAAAGAGAGATGCAAATAATTGGAAGAGAGAGAGGTTGAGTGAATGTGATTGAGAGATGGGAGGAAGACTATAGAAATGACTGACAGACAGAGGAAAGAGAAAAGGGATGGATAATGTGAGACAGAGGAGAGAGAGATGAGAAAGGGAGAGGTGAGAAGGAGGGAAAGGTGAGGAGGAGAGAGAGAGAGAGAGAGAGAGAGAGAGAGGCAGGTAGAGAAGAGAATGAATGCTAGAAGCTGAAAAATGGAAAGAGATGGGGAAGGGAGAGAGGAGGGGTAGGGAAGAAGAGAGGGAGTGGACAGAATGGAGAGAGAGAGAAGAGGAGAGGGAGGGGGACAGGAAAAGAGATAGGCAGGAGGAGAGAGAACGGAGAGAGTGTGCGAGAGAGAGAGAGAGAGGGAGAGTGAGAGCAAGAGAGAGAGAGGGAGAGAGACTGGAGGGGATTCTAACCTCTTGTCGCTATCCTCCTCTTTCACCCCTCCCGTAGTCGTGGGCGATGGTCGCTCTGACGACACCCTCTGGAGAACCAGCACATCCTGGCCTCTCTCTTTCAGACACACGCGGACGACACCTTCCCCCTGAGCCTGAGAGAGAGGGAGAAAATTAATGAGACTGTAAGAATGTCTGTGTGTATGTGTGTGTGTGTGTGAGTCAGTGAAAGAAAGAAAGAAAGAAAGAAAGAAAGAAAGAAAGAAAGAAAGAAAGAAAGAAAGAGAGAGACATAAAGAACGATGGATGACAGTCAGAGAAGATGATTACATGCAGAGGAAGACATATGTACATGATTAATAGAAAAACAATAAATAAAAAATAATGCCTCTAAACACACCGTTACTAGGCACAGAACCTCAGACACAAAACAGGATCCTCGCACATAGGAAATAGATAGGGGATATACAGAGAAGCCAAACACACACCGTATGCAAATACTCAAAGAAACACCGCTCAACAGCCTGTCTACACGTTCAGTTCTACACTGAAAGGGTGTGCCCCGAAATCAGGGCACACCAGCACATCTGCTGCTTTGGATGTGGCCCGGTCTGATGAGGGGAGTTCAAGCTTCTTCCTAATTTTCAGGGGGTGAAGCGAGTCATCTCTACAGAGAGCTGGGTTGGCAGAAACGCCGCTCCCACACCCCACACCCCGCACCCCTGCTACATGTCCGGAGGGGGTCAGGCAGGAGGGGAGAGAGAAGGGGAAGGGAGGGGAGGGGAACTCTCAGGTGGAAAAGCAGGCATTCCCTGAAGAGGCAGCAGGCAGAAGCAGAACGCCGTGACCAGAGAGGAGGGATAATGAGTGGAACCGGAGGCAGCCCACTTCAGCCTTTCAGCTGCCTGTGTGTGTGTGTGTGTGTATGTGTGCGTGTGTGTGTGTGTGTGCGTGTGTGTGTATGCGTGTGTGTGTATGTTTGTGTGCACCATTTGTGTTTCCCTTCTCTCATGTCATATTTCTTTTACTTCCTTTCCCCTCCCTTCATTTTTTCTCTCCCCTCTCAATCTCTCTCTCTCTGTTTTACCTCTTCACCTTTTTATCCCCGAATAAAAACACAGAGCACTTCAGACGGTGGCTGACGTTCACCCTCAATCATCTCTTAAGCTGCGGCTCCTTCCTTATAAACCTCCAGGTCATCATCAGAAACCTCCTTGATCCATTATTCTTTTGAGCTTCTCCCAAAAAATATAGATTCAGATAAATCCCCCATATTTCTGCACAGCGCTTTGATGTGGCCTGTCAGTCAGTGCCATGGATCAGGTGTGATCGATACCTGCTTTCATCCTTAAGCTCAATAGAGGTGTGGTGGCTCTGCTTTTGCCAGTTGGCATATGTACACATGCACACATTCAACACACACACACACACACACATCATATATACACACACACAAACACATATACACTCTTAGACACATCTTTAAACACACACACACACACACACACACACACAGGATTTCACATCCTGACTAGGTCCTGACAAGAGGCTTTGATGCCTGAGATGGCAACTGGGGATTTTGGGTATCTGATACCCACCCCAGCGGTGCACCTGGTAGACCAACACAGGTGTAAAGACATACACACCCACACACACAAGTATGTGTATAATACACCAAAACAATAAAAAAAAACACAGACACTCACACTTCTCCTGGAAGTCTAGTCAGATTCCATTAAAAGAAATCACACCTGGAGTGCAAAGTCATTTTAAGTACTACAGCTACAGCTTAAAAAATAAAAAATAGAAAAGCACTAAACGGGAGATCAGAGCCCTGTCTTTTAAATAGCTTTTTATAGAGCATTTAACAGCGCCTGCCGTTTATTATGTGGGCGTGCTGTGCATTCAACAGGGGACCTAGCCAAGCGTGTCAGCGTTTTCCTATTCATGACTCACACCTGAACACCACCTGGTTCAGGTGAATCCGGCATCCGCCTTGATGAGGTCACCTGACACTACAGAGCCCAGGTGTGTTCTGTCTGGTCGAGATGGAAGGACAGATGAGGACAGACAGGTTGAAGCCTGTTTTTTTTTTTTGTTTTTTTATGTTGATGAATGCGGTCTGAAACAAGAGTAGATGATGGACATTGACTGGAACAGGATGTGTCTAAGCCAAAATCTACACTCTGGCTTGACAAAGTCAGATTCTTTTGAATTTAAATGATATTCCTGTTTCAGTCACAGTGGATTTCTGTCCTCCATGGTTGCAATTTGTCAAAAGTTTGACGACAGTCCAAGACACATTACTTAGTTGAAGGAAAAAGAAAAAAACAAAAAAAACAAGAAATCAACATTTTGCAACAGAAACAAGAGATTTACAGTTGTTGCTCCTAGAAAGCTCAGGG
Organism: Alosa alosa; assembly: GCF_017589495.1. NCBI lineage: Eukaryota > Metazoa > Chordata > Actinopteri > Clupeiformes > Clupeidae > Alosa > Alosa alosa. The sequence goes on along the minus strand of NC_063208.1, from coordinate 23,924,169 downwards.
CCTTGCACACTGAGAGCAATATTCTTATCCAAGTTAGTCACTAAAGCACATATAGGTGCCGACATGAATTCACCGACACTTTGTCACCTACCAGCATCAGAGATTTAAACTGGAGTCCCCCTGCCCTGCATATATCCCATCAATCCCATCTTCAAGAGCAATCTGATGTGTAGAGTGTGGTACACGGAGTATAATTACAAACATTATATTCATAGCATAACAACATGATTAGAATGTTGCCAACGTTTGATGATGTGATAATGAACTCAAACAACTGCTATGAATGGCAGGCAAGGCAAATTCTAGATCTGTGTGATTTAAATATTTGCAAGTCATTCCAGAATTATATCACTCCTCAAATATTAAAATATGCTAAATTAGCTAAATCAGTAGCGTGCTATAAATCAATCATGCCAGTGCAGAGATCAGTATCTGTCAGTGTTCATGGGAGGGAAAGATGGAGAAATGCAGCACAGCATGGATGGCAGTAGACACAGGACTGAGAAACCTTAGGTCCATCTCAAGTGCTATCTGAGCGGTAACAACTACGAGGCTAAGCTGACCTTAACCCTCCTTCAGTTTTAAAACAGGGGAAGTGCACCCTCACCCAATCATTCACACAAAGAGGGCTTAGAACAAATCTGCTACCAGCCGGCCGCGCTGAAAAGCGCTGCTCACGTAACCCACCAGCAGGATTGTTGGAAATGGGGTGGAGTGCCAGGGGCCTAAAAAATGAAAGCATGACGCAGGCCAGGGTCGCTGGACAGAATGTCCCAGAACCAGACCCTGACCTCTGGTTGTGGAGCACACCCAACCATAACAAAGCTCAGGCGCATACAGTACATACCACAGACACACGCACAAAACTACACACACACACACACACACAATGCAATCTTTGGTTTATGTCATTTCGAGTGCACTGACATTAATATCAACACCCAAGCATAATTCCAAGTTTGCCAAGCAATTCAAACAATCTCAAAGACTTACACACACACAAACACACATAAAATACAATGACCTGCTCAAAGACAATAAGACAGCCCACTTACAGAAGGTTGCAACACATCCTTGCAAACACACACTTACATACTTTCTTTCTTTCTCACACACACACACACACACACACACACTCTGCATCCATGGGCATGACTCCAGGGTAATGTTCCTAAGATCTGACCGCAGAACAAAGGGTCAAGCTCAAAGCCTCTCAAAGTCCTGCAGATTTTTGACTCCTTGTGGCCTACCACTTGACCTTTTACCTGTGCAGAACAGCATTATGGGAGAGAACCAAAGCAGAGTTGCAGGACTTTTTATGTACCATCATTTCTGATTGTACATTAGGCCTACGTTATGTGGTGAGAGAGTATCTGATCCAAGTATGCAAAGATGTCCTTACAACCAGCTAAGTCCCGCTCCTGCTAAAGGTTTATGTAAGGTCAATAGCCCGCAATTAATAGGGAAATGACTGGGCAAAGCAAAGGATTGTGGGAAAGGGACAGGGCAGGACCATTAGCAGTAAAAGATGACTGCCAGGGAAAAACCAGCACCTGCAGGAAGGCCTGTGTGTGTCTGTCTGTGCACAGGATGAACATTCTCACTGAGCACGCTCAGACAAGAGGAAACGCAGAACCCTTCCTCCAGTCAAACATGGGGAGTCTTTGACGAGACCCCTCTCATCCCCACATCCTCCAGCGGAGGTCAGGAGGTAACGGTTTGACGTCACTGCAGGCCGACCCTTACGAGACCCCCAGACACAAATGTTACCTAACAGGGGCTCCGGCTGGCCTAAATTCTCCAGAACGTTCTTAAACATTCCGTGAATAGTATGCGAGGTCCTGCCCCGACGCGATTCGATCTAATCCAAACATTAGACACTTCCCCCCTTTTTCCGACCAACATTAATATGGAGGGGACCACTTTGCAGCCCATCGGGCCTCCAAAGAAACAAGTGTGTGTGTGCGTGTGTGTCTGTGTGTGTCTCGTGTGTGTGTGTGTGTGTGTGTGTGTGTGTGTGTGCGTGTGTGTGTGCGTGTGTGTGCGTGTGTGTCTGTGTGTGTCTGTGTGTGTCTCTGTGTGTGTGTGTGTGTGTGTGTGTGTGTGTGTGTGTGTGTGTGTCTGTGTGTGTGTGTCTGTGTGTGTGTGTCTGTGTGTGTGTGTGTCTGTGTGTGTCTGTGTGTGTGCGTGTGTGTGTGTCTGTGTGTGTCTGTGTGTGTCTGTCTGTGTGTGTGTGTGTGTGTGTGCGTGTGTGTGCGTGTGTGTGTCTGTGTGTGTGTCTGTGTGTGTGCGTGTGTGTCTGTGCGTGTGTGTCTGTGTGTGTGTGTGTGTGTGTGTGTGTGTGTGTGTGTGTGTGTGTGTCTGTGTGTGTGTGTGTGTCTGTGTGTGTCCATACCAGCCTGTGAACTTTCCCTTTCTCTCTCAGCGCCTGGCATGAGAGAGAGAGAGGTTAAAAAAAGTTGTCTCAGCTCTGATGGAACGCATCAATCAGATTGGTTTACCGTTATGCAACGTCGTCAAAACAGCAAAATTAACAAACAGGGCCCCAGAGTGCGCTGGGAAAAAATAAAACGCGGGTGATGTACCTGATAACAACGACAAAAAAAAAAAAAAAACATTTAACTCTCCCAGGGCCTCTTTGCTCTAGACCTTATCCAACAACAACAACCACAGAACCCAACAGCCAATCACAACACAGCTGCAATCACACACACACACATGCACACAGTTACACACACTAGAACATGGCCTTTCATATTATTGCGCAAAATCAACAATTATCCACTCAGTAAAAATATGCTACCGACGATGGTTAAAAGAACACCGTTTTAGACCATATCGTGAGAGCGCAGGGCCAAAACACTCGAAGAAAAGTATGTGACGATTACATAACTTGTTCCCTGCTTTTCGGGTCTAGAACTAGAGTGGTCTGGGGGAGATATGTGGGGGTCGGTCAGGATGTCTGAACAACACAATTCTTCATGTGGTCTGAAGAGAACCAGGAGGACTGAATGCGTGCGGTTTGACAGGCCTGGGAGATGTCCAAGATTTGTCTGCAGAGCAGGACAGTGGGAAAGGAAAGGTCTGTGAACTTGAAGGGGGCCTAATGCTACAGGGATGCTTTAATGTGGAGATGTTCCTGCGGTTCGGATGGTATGGGAATGTGGTTAACGCTAATCCACAGAGGCTGTAAAAGTGTGAGAGCACTCATGCTAGCATTCCTGTGCTCATCTTATGGTTAGCATACGCTAAAAGCCTGTGGAGCACATGGGGTCTTCTAGAGCAGTGTTTTTCAACCACTGTGCCGGGGCACACTAGTGTGCCGTGAGAGAGATCATCAGGCGTGCCGCAGAAAATTACCCAAATGTCACTCACTGGTCCAGAAAAGCAACTGGTTCATCAAAGAATTTATAACCACATGCTCTCATTGATGGTATGATTGCACTATTTGTGGTATGCAGGCATTGTACAACGGGGGCCCCATATCCAGTATTCACAGAATCATCACATATCCAGTTCATAACAACAATTAAATTAGATATAGTCCCCTACAAATGAAACAGAGGGCGCTTGTTTTATTGAGCAGGTCTTGCATAGAAGCCATAAGGCCATATCTGTGTATTATTTGGAGTTTTAGGCTATGGTATGTTTATTTTTTCTTCACACAGGATGTTGGGACGTGCCGTGGGACATTTTAAGTGTCAAAAGTGTGCCGTGGCACAAAAAAGGTTGAAAAACACTGTTCTAGAGCATTCTGATTAACTCTGAAGTATGTGTTTTTCTTTTCTTTTTCAGGGGTGGAGGGTATCAATAGTATAAACAATGGGGTAGATTGGAGAAGGTTCCTTTGCTATTTTCAGACATCCACTGAGACCTACACAGGCCACAACAGAAGCCTAATGAGAGTGTGATAATCTTTGGAGGTTACAGAAACAGGATGACTGGTCTGGTTATCAAAACGCATCTTGGTGTTGTAACCAAGGTTATTATCTGCTACACTGTAATAGCAACAGAAGTAAACATCAGAAGCAGTAGCTCAACTGCTATCCCACGCTCATGTACAGATTATCTTAAATGACACAACTGTGATTCTACGCTTGAGTATAGAGATCTCAAATGTTCCCTGTGCGCTCTCCTATGGGTTTGTGTGTGTCACAAAGACAAATAACGAGGGGTGAGAAGTTGACCACGCTGAGGCTTTAAGACAAAGGAACAGACATGATCACAGCCAGTTCTCACAGTGTGGTCAGTTACCCACCAACACCAAATGAAAACCAGGCCAACACAAGCAGATGAGGGATTCAAGGCCCATGGTCGGCATGTGTGTGTGTGTGTGTGTGTGTGTGTGTGTGTCCCAGCTTAGGCTGCACTAGTTTCTCTCCTTCCTTCCCTCCCTCCCGCAATGCCTCATTCCTCCCTTTTCCTTCCCCTCTTTCCTGTCCTCCTCTCCTCCGTGGTGTGGATGTCGTCCACTCCATTGTCAGGACATTACCTCATAATCCCCGCTTCCCTCCACCACCTGGCCTGGAGTGTAAGCTTTGGACAGGATGAGACTGGACTGCCTAGAGTGATGATGATGTGCTGTTCCAACAGCTTGTACTGCTCCGTGATGTGCACCAAGATTCTTGCATGCTGTGATGTATTGTGATATTGTATGCCATGCTGTTATGTGCTGTTGTTGTGTGTCGTAATACACTATTTGTCAAGCATGTTGTCCTGCCTACCTTTGAGACATTCAGACTGTAAGTTTGTATAGATAGATAGATAGATAGATAGATACTTTATTGATCCCCAGGGGAAATTCAAGGTCTGGTATGGTACCAAGGTATGGTAGGATCGGGTCACAGACTAGCTCAAGTGATGACATACTGCTCCATCAGCCGCTCTGTGTTGTGTGATAATGACTCATTTAATGTGTTATTGTGTAATAATAATATGTTGAGAGTTATTGTGTTCTCATTTATTGTTTATCTTGTGCGGTGTCATGCTGTCCCATGTTGCTGTGGACTGTGCTGAATTGTGCTGTATTGGGTTCATCACAGTGAGGCTGTTTCTGAGAGTTGGTTATGTCTGCCTTGCTTCATAAGCATGTGCTGTGAGGCTGAACTGCCCTGGGATTTTTAGCTTTGTTGTTGTGGGAGCTCTGCAGTGGAACTGGGTCATATACATTTTTATGAACGCCTCACACTAACTGAACCCAGCTTCTGTCTCTATCTTGCTCTCAAGTCAGTTCAGTTTGAGACTTTCTTCTATTAAGTTGCCCAGTATATATTCATCTTGTACATTAGAATCAACTGCATGGTGATGAGATGTCATGCATGTCCACCTTCAGCTTCACCCTTCAGCCAGTACACTGCAGTGGAAAAAGCTTACTGTAAGGTGCTGTACCACCACACACAAAGCTAGCAGGGCCACTGACACTGCGCTAACCCACTGGCCTCCCCCTGACCTGCCCTGGCTAGGTCTCTCCACACAGGAGTTAAGCCTGTTAGCCCATTAGACTGTTACCGTAGCGTCAAAGCTCTCCACTGGAACGCCACACCAGACAGGCAACACTGGAGACAGCTGAGTCCAGGCCTTACTGGTGATGTAGACTGTGGAGGGATCCCATGACTGGCTCAGACAGCCCGCTACAAGTTAGCGGAGTTAGCTCCAGATAGCAGAGTTGGCAGAGTTAGCATTTAAAAAAAAAAAAACTGATTTAAAGTTATAAATAGTAAAGCTGTCTGTCTATTGCGGTGCTAAACAAAATGCTACAAAGTGAACATGTGTAATATCCATTTGCTCGTCACACTCTTCCCATCAGTGATTCTATAACAGTGTGCTGTCACACACTGGAAACTGGACAGGGTTGTCATTGAATTAGTCTGGTTTATTCTTGGAAAAGTCCATCTCATCAGGGTTAGGGGTGGGAGTTAGTGAGTAGGGTGACCACCTGCTAATAATCCCAAGGGGCGACAAGGGGTATGTTTCTGAGGGACAATGTGGGACACTGCCTGGCGCGGCGGTGCCCCCACCTCACGGGCAGACTCACTGATAGCGGTTTACCCATTTCTAGCACATACCACCGTACATGGTATATTAATAATGCCCTCCCCTAAACATGTGTAATTGCTGATGTATCATGAATAGGCCAACCAATGTGTATTTTGTTTTCTAAATAAAGATTCATAATAGCCTACTTTGAACATTCAGTGAATTGACAGATGCACTTCCACTTACGATTTACTTTAGCTAGGCCTATTTCATTTTATTTATTTCTCATTACACAATTAATTCACTTTAATTATAAATGTAAAGAAGGAGCTGTAAAAAACGATAAGGGGGAGGAAGGATGGTGAACTTGCATGTTAGTAAAGGCAGGCGCAGGGAGAAAAAAAAACTGTTCAGTGTTCTGGGTAGCCTAACATTTCAGCCACCACTTGGCCTAGCGTAGGCTACGCGGTGAATAACGATTAGCGTTAGTGAAGATAGCAGATAGCGTTAAACCTCTTTCAAGTAGGCCTATGGCTAATGAAATCTTTGACTCAATCCACAGCAATGAAATGTATGCTTTGAGTGGTAATGATAGGTAGATGTTTGGTAGCCTATTTGTAGGTCCCTCATGATTTCCAGTGAAGATAATCATCATTCAAACACTGCTCAAGTAGCTAAATTAAATGTGTGTAATTGGTTGCGTATGTAACTCTTCTCGACTTAGGCCTATACTTTGTTAAATTTAACATCCCCACAATTTAAATGAGAAAAACATGTTAACAAATTACCTACGACGGACCTTACACCTAGGGAGAGGGGGGTGTAATTTAAGTCATAACTTGTGTTACTAGAGCCCGTCTACGGATTCTCTGGTGTTATGTTGAAACTATTCAATTTGGTGCAACCCGATACATTTTAGTAGCTCGTAAACTTCAACGTGCCAGTTTACGTTAGAACTGAGCTAAGATGGAACTTACGTGCAACTGGCTGCAGGATATAGAGCGACCAAATTTTTTTTGAGCAAGCATTGATTATGCGTGACACAGTCTCAATTTGCGGGACGCATGAATATGGCTTCAAACGCTGTGCGCGCACGCGCTACGCGGGATGGGTGGTCACCCTATTAGTGAGGGTGGTGTCCGCTGCGTTCTCACGGTCAGGGGAAAGGGCTGACAGATCTTCTGGCTGACGTACAGGAGGGCGCTTAGAGGAAAGGAAAGCAGCTCCATGGAAAGCCAACAGGAAGCACTTGTGTTCCTTTCCTGTGTTCCTGAGCACTTACGTATACGTGTATATGTGTGTATATGTATGGTATGTGTGTGTGTGTGTGTGTGTGTGTGTGTGTGTGTGTGTATTCAGCTGTAACCCCTTGTTTCCTCAAACATGCCCTGCGGTAATCTAGCTTGGGCAGGGGGGCCACTAGGCTGCAGTGATGGGGGTCTTATTCCTGGAAAGGAGCGGTGAAAAGACAATACATGGGTATCAGTCAGGAGGAGAAAACATCACGCCCCCTACATCAGGCCAAACAACAAGCAGACTACTAATGACAGGGCTGTTCTGCTATATTTGAAAGAGACACACATCCACAAACAGAGAGAGTGAGAGAGGCAGGGAGGGGGAGAGAGAGAGAGAAAGAGAGAGAAAGAAAGAAAGAAAGAAAGAGAGAGAGAGAGAGAAGAGAGAGAGCAGCATGCATGCACATACGACACAAGATAAAATGTCAGAGCACAAACATGTGCAACACACAAAACACATACAAGGACAAACAAACACACACACACCCTCAAGTCACACACACACACACACACACAGTGGTAGAGGAAAGGGCCTCTTCCTGAGCGTCAGGCCCAAAGCCCCTGGTCTAGAGCCTTAAATCCTGTTAATCGTCACCATGATGGAGCTCATTTGCTCTCAGCCTCCAGCGCACGAAAGGAGAGATAACCAGCCCAGTCTGAACTGCCTATCACGCACACACACACTGGCCAAAAGGAAACAGACTCACCAATCATGTTACGACCCTGCGTCCCCCGCCCACTCACTCACACACCGACACACACACCCATACCAAAGCAAAGCAGCCCCTGTTTGAGTGAGACCCAAGATAATGTTGTTGTGTGTGTGTGTGTCTGCTGCACAGCTGCTTGGCTCTGGTTCGGTCTCAGCAGCAGCCTGGACTTTTATGGCCACAGACACGGAGGCTTACATAACCAAACGCCCTCGGGTGCGGGTCGGGGGCCACACGACTCCTGTTATAGGGGCCATCGGCGCCAACAGTGTGTGTGTGTGTGTGTGTGTGTGTGTGTGTGTGTAGGACCATGAGCACAGTGGTTAACATTGTAATCATTTCTGATTTTATCGACACTTTCAAAAGCGATCAAGGGCTAAGAGAGCTGACGTACGAGTCCCCGGATTTGTGGTCAATCGCCATGGAGAAGGACACTCTGGGGGCGGCAGATTAAAAATATCTCCTATAATAGAGCAGTGGGCCCGAGCTGAAACATCGCTATGACAACAGAGCGAAGGCTCGCCAGGAGCAATGAATGGCAGGAAGGGAGAGACAGAATGCTAGACATTGTGAGGACAGCCAATCAGAGCACTTTATCAGCAACTCGACAGCCAATAAAAAGTCAGCATGTACGCATTTCAGGAGCAAGGTACATGATTAGTGAGATCCTGTATAAACTCCCAATAGATGATTAATGACATCTCCATTCAGCCAGGAAAAGAGTTCATATGAAGATAACACACAACAGGTTATGAAACACTTACAAAGTAGTTAATATGGGATTTCTAGGTCAAACGATGCAACCACTATTCATAACCATTTTCAGAGCCTCTCCATCACTCTGAGAATGCCTGTTGAAGTAGCATCAAGAGCCTAGTTTTTTCACCCAAACCTGCCTAAGCATATCTATTATAAATCCATACAGTCTACACATGAAAGGAATGCACCCAGTCTGACGTATGTACCATTAATGTGTACAATAAAACCATCACCACTCGACTCTACATTTATAGGACTTAGCAGAGGTGTACAGGTGTTCAGCAGCCATAAAGCCAAGTCAAGTAGCAAAAATGGACAAGTAGTGAAAATGAAGCACACTCGCACAGTCGAGCGTTACCATGTGATTAGTCAAACGTGGCTGCACGCCTCTAGGCACAATTGACCTGGCTGCAGCAGAACAACAGGCATCCCCAGACTTGCTGTACGTCTGTGTGTGTGTGTGTGTGTGTGTGCATGTGTGTGTGTGTGTGTGTGTGTGTGCGTGTGTGTGTCTTCTTGTGTGTGCACACACGTGCGCATGCCTTAAAAATTCCTCCCTGTCCAGGAACCCTTCGGGCTGAGTTAGTGCGACCGGGTGCCTTGTTTACACGAGACCAGCCAGGCGGCAAGTCTCTTTCGCTCGCACGCTCGGCGGGACAGTTGAACAGTTCAGCCTCTAACGCACCGCGAGAGTAAGACACGTAACACCCCTCCTGCAACAACTCACGCCAGCCTGCTTCAGCGTGTCTGAGAGCCCCAGACTTCCTGTGTGATGCTAGCAGCAGGTGAAACAGGAGAAGGAGGAATCCCTTTGAAGCAGAGCGCCAATTCAAGCTTGTGGCGTCATGTCGTACACGGTTTTGTTTGTTTGTACAATTAGTACATTATCATAATAAACAAAAGAGAATTCAAAATATTAGGATTCAGCTTACTTTTTGGACCTCCATATAAGATTATATATATATATAAGAAGAAAAAAAACATTCCCACATTTAGATGTGCACACAAGTGAACACTAGCAGTGCGATAAACACCTATAACATCACTTGAAATGCAAATGACATGGAATTATCATTAGATAATAACAAACGTAACAAGATAAGCAGGGTCTGTTACCACAGCAACAGGTGCCACCACGGAGATGGAGAAATGGTGATTAGAGCAAGCGACGGATAGGAGGAATAAAAAGAGAAAAAAAAAAAAGAGAGACAGAGAGGAGAGATGGATGGAGAGAGCGAGGTTCGAAAGGGTACTCACCGGTGCAGTCCGGTCGGGCAGGCGGTAGTTGTGGTTCTGGAGGAAGCGGCAGCCGTCCTTAGCGAGCCGCTGGACCATCTCCAGACGGGAGAGCTCGTCGGGTGGCCGCAGACCGCACACCCCCCCCTGCTGCAGCACCGGGGGCACAGAGAACAGGTACTTCAGCCCGCAGTCCCATGACATGGTCCCCATCTTTACCTCTCCACCCAGAGAAATCCAATCCCAAAACTAAACCAATCTCAACACCACCCCCAAAAAAAACTCAATTCCTGGAGACACCCAAGCAAAGCAGCTGAACCCCTGTAAACCCCAAAACAAAATGACTTAAAACCTCCCGAAAAGAACTCCAAATAAAGCAGTCCAATCTCCAGAGATAAAAATCAAAACAAAAGTATTCAACACCATCGCACACACACACAGCAAAGAGTTGGCAGAGAGAGAGGGCATCAGTCTCCTGCCAAAAACAGTGTGGTGAGAGTGATGAAGAATTGGACCTTCTAAGTGCGGTCTCCCAAGGTGTCTCTATAACTGACTCCTCATGTGAGTGAGTGTGTGTGAGTGAGAGAGAGAGGGTGTGCGGGTGTGTGATCTCCTCCCTCTAGTTTCCTTCTCTCCTCCTCGTCCCTCTGCCACACACACACACACACACACACAGCATATGAAGGGGGGGGGCATGTGTAAGTGTAAGTAGCAGAAGTGTGCCTGGATGTGTGTGTGTGTGTGTGTGTGTAAGTTGATAGCTCCTCCTCTACACAGAGGGGAGGGAGAGGAGTAGATATTAAAGCTTGGCTAAGAGTCTATGAGAGGAGTATGACAACATCTATTATACAAGAGAGAACAGAGAGAAGGGAGAAAGGGAGAGGGGGATACAGTGGAAGAAAAGAGAGAGTGGAGGAGTGGTGAAAGGAGAAAGGAAAGATAGGAGGAAGAGAGAGCAAAGCTGAAAAGAAAGACTGAGTGAGAGATACTGAGAGAAAATGAAAGGGCAAGAAGGAAACAGAAAGAAGAGAGGTCTGGAGGTACATGTAGCTACTCCCCCTCCCTTTGTATGAGGCCTGGAAGGGGAAACTCCAGGACAGTTTTTTCTCTTCCTTGATGCTAGTCTGTTCCAGTTGGTGGTGTGTGTGTGTGTGTGTGTGTGTGTGTGTGTGTGTGTTTTCTGTACAATCAGCAACATCAGCAACAGGTGTGTGTACAGTCTACCGTCTACAGAAGTTTAAGCATGTGAAATCCGACAATCAGTGTGTGTGTGTGTGTGTGTGTGTGTGTGTGTGTGTGTGTGGTAGCAAGTACTGTAGCAGGGTGAAGACTGCACATGATTGGCTCACAGAGCTTATGTGGGCCATATATGATCTCACATGTATTTGATTTTCTTGGCTGAAGCTACACTGGACTACATCAGTAGGTCTGAGCTTTATACAGCTCCTTTGATGTAGATATGAGTCCATATGAAGATACGGTTAATCTTCCACCACACACACACACACACACACACACACACACACACACACACACACTTATCGTATGGTTGGGGACCTAAACAGAGTGAACTGGGAACTGGACCTCTGGTGTACTGGACTATCAGCTATCAGCCAGCACAGGCTGGTCATGGGTTTTGTTTATTTACCCTGTGTCGTGGTGCCATTTGCCCAGAGTGGAGGACTTCCTGTGAGGTAAATAAATCCCATGGTGCCACAGGAACAATGAGGTGGGGAGATAGGGGGGCAGTTAGGAAAGGATAACACATTAAAGGCCATGACTGAAAAATCCCCAAGCATACCAGAGGGAAGAGAGAGCTCATAAGCGTCCATCTCTGGGCTTTAGTGGACTCTACTGGGCTAAGCTACCTCAGAGAGAGGGAGAGAGGGAGAGAGGGTGGATAGGAAAGGGTAGATGAGTCTCTATGAGAGGAGGAAAACAGCATCTATAATACAATAGCAGAGGAAACACACAGAGAGAAAACATGAAAGAAACATGACAAAAAAAGAAAGAAAGACAAGACAGAAAAAGAGAAAGAAAGAAAGAAAGAAAGAAAGAAAGAAAGAAAGAAAGAAAGAAAGAAAATTGACCCAATGGTAAACCTCAGAAAGTAGAGAGGACTCCTCACAGTGGGCCACACACACACACACACACACACACACACACACAGAGGCAAACATGGCATGAATATGTCATGCTGCCCATGTCTGCTTGTGCTCTTCACCAGCGCTGCTGTGCTCACGGTGGGGCCTTTTCAAATATTCATCTGCCACACGCTGCTCACTTAAAAAGCAAAAGTGCTGATATATGACTCAGGAAGGACACACAGCCACCGCACAGAAAGAAAAAGAAAAAGAAGAAAGTAAGAGACAAACAGACATAGTGGCACTCTAGGTTAAGTACGTTGCTGTGTGTGTGTGTGTGTGTGTGTGTGTGTGTGTGTGTGTGTGTGTGTGTGTGCGTATATACTGTATACATATACACAGTACTGTGCAAAGGTCTTAGGCACCTTACATGTTTTGCTTTCTTTTTAGAGTATTTCTCACTCTCACTCTTAATTCACAGTATTTAAATACAGATAAAATGTAGTTTTTGTTTTGATACCAGTCCAATTTCAGTCTCAAACTGCCAATGGACAGTCTCAGCTGCTGACTTGACCTTAACTCACCCTAAAACTGCCACTGCCGTGTCAAGAGCATTTTGGCAGGGCACAAAGTGGAGGAGCCGCCTGAAACATACTGTACATCTCCGGTGACCCTCTTCATTGTATTCCCAGGTGGGAATAGAGGGTCAGCTTGCCTCATCAAGAATCTTTGAATAGAAATCTTTGGCCATGCTTTTTCCAATTTAGGTGAGCAATGAACTCTTCCAGCTGTAGCTTTTCAATGAGATCTTTGATTTGTCAGTGTCGTCATCTCCTTCACACTTCTGATACCGATGCGTCAGAGCCAGAACCAGTACCAACCAGTTCCAGCTTCCCCCTTGTGAGACTGGTCATTATAACACTGCAAAAACATCCAGTCAAATAGATGCAAAAGACTAGAGCCTGAACCAGAAGGCCAGAAAAATCTGTCTATCTTCTGGTTGAATTCTAGTGAAAACTATAAAAAGATAAACATATATGGTAATCATATTGTTGCTAAAACAACTAATCTAATGGGTGCCTAAAACGTTTGCACAGTACTGTGTGTGTGTGTGTGTGTGTGTGTGTGTGTGTATGTGTGTGTGTGTGAGAATGACGAGCAGACAGCGTGGGCTGCTGACCTGGTCCAGCCCCTCTGGTGTGGGAGACAGACAGACTGCCAGGCAGGCTCAGGCCTGTTATTACATGCAGGCAGTCATTACCTGCAGCGGCAGCGCCTGTGACGAGAGTGCCGTCCTGAGGCTTTACGGTTACATCCTGCTCCCAAAACACACTCTCACACACACACACACACACACACACACACACACACATATATCTAATACACACAAAAACACACACAACCACAAATAAACCCATTCACTTAAAAAAAACACACATACACACAAACAAATACACCTACACACACCACACAAACACAATACACTCTGGGCTCCTCTCCATACTCAAGGGCTGCTAGCACTGTAAGGAGTCTACAGAGACTCCCTTCTGTCACAATGTAGAGAAGGGAGCCAAATCTGACTACAGGCAACAACAAAATTACAGACACACCTGCACCCACACACAAACAGATACACACGTACGCACTGACACACACAGACAAAACATCAAAAAAGGTACACATCAGACCACACATACCAAAATAATCTTCATGCAGACATGCATGCAAACACATACTCATAAATAAAAAATTAACACAAATACACAAAAGCAGTTACTGTACACTAATGTGCACAGATATAAACACACACACACACACACACACACACACACCTTTCTGCATTACAACCACCCCCCACCTTCCCGCTCTCGGACTTGTTTACTAAGAAAACACCCATGATAACAACTCTCTCAGGCCCTGTTTCAACCCCAAACCCTACCAAGAATACCCCAGTGCACTTCCTGCTCATGTCCCCCCTCACACCCCAACACACAGCCCCCTACCCACTACTCATTTCCTCCTCAGAGGCCCTCGTTAGAGGCCGCGTAAATAAATACACAAAAACATGACACTGGACGGTGCTTTTTTTTCAACACAGAAATGGGACATGAGTCAAACTGTTGATTTGGTTACATAAGAATGTGTGTGTGTGTGTTGTGTGTGTGTGTGTGTGTGTGTGTGTGTGTGTGTGTGTGTGTGTGTCAGGAGTTTCTCGTAACCCCAGCAGGGTGTGTGTGTGTGTGGGGTGTTCTGTGTTCCAGAGCACCATAGGTTCCGTGTTCCCAGGCTTCTGTTGCTGACGATGGCACAGCTGATAAATAATTAAGATAGAGCAAAGAGGTTTCCCCTGTTTGAAGACATGCCAAGAGACCCACTCTGTCCCTCTCCATCTCCCTCCATCTCCCTCTCTCTCTCCCTCCCCTTGGTCTGGACATACACAAATATCCCTCTCTATCGCTCTATCTCTCATTTCTCTCTCATGCTCTGTCTGTCTCTCATTCACTCCATCTCTCTCTCCCTTTCTTCCTCCTACTTGCTCTTTTGCAGTCACTCATTGCCCTCCTCCCCTCTTTCTTTGACCTCCCTAACCCACCTTCTTTTCATCCCTTTCTCTTCTCCCCTAGCACCTGAAGCCATGACCTTCCTCTCCAAAAACCTCTTCCTCCTCCTTATCGTTCCACTTTCGCTCACTGCTTTCTCATCTCCTCTGATCAATGCTTTCTCATCTCTCTCTTTCTCTCTCTCCCCCCTCCCTCCATTCCTCTCTCTCTCCCCCTCCCTCCCTCTCTCCTTACCACTCATCTCATCTCTTTTTAAAAACACTCAAAGTACAAAAGACACAAACAGGGCTTTATCCAAACAAGCAGGCAAACATGGACACACACAAACACGTGTGTGTGTGTGTGTGTGTACGCGACAAGTGCCCACGTGCAAGCTTAAGGTACATGGACGCATCTCGGGATCTTAATTTAGCCAGAGCTCTTGTCATAATGTTAGTGTTGCCGAGTACAGGCAATGTGAAGCAGGGACTTGCATTGTTCCCCCGTGTTGTTGAATCATTTAAAGACATTTTCCTTTCTGTAGGAAGCATAAATGTTACTCTTCCTTTTCCCCATCACTCCCTCTCTCTCTCCCCGTGCCTCCTCCACCCTTTCTTTCCTCCATCCTGCTTTTTTCTTTCACATGTTCTCTTTTTCTGTCTTGCTCTTTTCCCTCATGTCCACTTACAGTCTCTTTCTTTCCTCCTCCCTAATCCCTCTCTCCCATCCTCTCACATACTCCTTCTCATTCTCATTCTCTCTCTCTTGCTCTCCATTTTGGGTCATTATGCGTCAAATCAGACAGAATCCAGGAAAATGTTAAAAATCATTTACTCCCTCAGAAATGTGTCTTGGAGGTCATGTTAGAGCATTACTATCTTTAAAAGTTTTATTCCTAGCCTACCCAAACTTAGTAGGATGGATGTCAAACCCAATCAGCATGCTGTACAAACTTTTAATGGTTTGGTCAAACTGAAAACACATTTGTCTTCTGTCCTATAAAGTTTGGGTTGGCTATAAACAGTAATTTTCATGATATTAATGCCCAAACATTGCTTCAGGCTGTAAAGCTGAGGTAATATCAAGGGCTGAAAAAATGAAAAGATATAAGCTTTGATCAGAAAATGTTTTACAGGCCTTGGTTTTGGGACTCATTCATGATATAGACAAGGTCACCATACAATCTGACACAGTCCAGCAACAACCTTTTCTGATTTCACACAGAATGACCCTTTTGGATACTCTGCTGCAGATACACTTGTATCTCCTTTTCAAAACGCCTCTGTCCCACTTTCCTAGTGATTATCACGAGTAAACATGGACTGAGTGTGTGCCAATCAGGGTTGTAGGGTAAAGATTACATTCACTGCCAGATGAAAGAAATCGCTTGTGAATACTGAATACCCTCCAACCTCCGGGCAAGGTCACATTTTGCAAGTTTGTCTTCAAAATGACAGTTTAGAGATAAGCTCACTAGGTGGATACATTTTGCGCGGTCAAAATGTTGAGATAGGCCTCCTCTGTTCAAGGGCAGGTATGTTGGTGTCAACTCCAATCAACATCCCTGAATAACATTGGTCTCAACCATAGAAAACTACAGAAAACTGACCAAACTCTTCAATCACGCACTCCAGAGTGTGTGTGTGTGTGTGTGTGTGTGTGTGTGTGTGTGTGTGTGTGTGTGTGTGTGTGTGTGTGTGTCTCTTACTTTGGCCTGGACGTCACTGCTTTTGGGGGTCTCCTGTGGAGAGCTCTCAGCAGACTCGGAGGAATCCTCTTCGGACACTGCAGACAAACCAACAAGCAGTTACCCCTCACACACATCATCAGAAATCATATCTACAGCAAAGAGTGCCCTCAATAATTATCAAACAAGACATTTTCAATTCAATTTAATTCAATCTTTATTTCAGGCCCACACAGGTCCATAGCACATAAAATACTATACATAAATAAAATAAAATCATCTAATATCAAGCACTCTCAAGTACAAACTCAGGACAGATTATCCTTTTTACATTATACATTACATTATACTGTTTTCCTACTTTTCCTAGTTTGTACAGCATGCATATTAAGAAGATATTGTATGGAATCTTTAGTAGTAGTATTTGACATGTAAGATCATCCGAAACATGCTTACTTGACTTTCTTGCCTTCCGAGCAAGTGCTGCTGCCAGCTCATTTTGGACCTGTGGAAGTACAGGGAGATGCTTCTTACCTCAAACAAAATGAGTTTTTAAACTCCAAAAGTTGGGTTGAGTTTTTAAAGATTTCATAGAGGATGGAGAGGAGACGGACACCTTGATAAGCTGATAAGCTATACTGCAGGTGAAGCTATTTTGCAAGCACAACTTAAGAGCAAGAGACCTGAAAAGTGCAACAGTGCTTGCTCCATGGTACAACCAATTTATTAATAAACTGACGACCAAGACGCAGGATTGCTGATAAATTGGTTGCACCGTGGAGCAAGCAGTGTTGTGTTTTTCTATTATCTTGCTATTAAGTTCTTAAAAGTTTAAAATGACCGAGCCATGAATATAAAGGCCTTTTTAACTATCTAAAAAGAGGGTGCTTGGAGTTTGTCTTGTTTTGGAAAACACCAGTTCTGGTTCAGACCTGGGCCACTTCTGGGCCAGGTGCTTCATACTAGAGAGAATGTGGAACAGTGAAGCTTCTTCAGGGCCATTCAGCTGCTTTCAGCCCTTTTCTTCACATTGGGACCAAAGACCAAAACGCTACACTCCCAACATTT
>NC_063208.1:23874314-23901814 GCF_017589495.1 Alosa alosa | reverse complement strand
CTGACAAGATGGAGGGAGAAGCGGAATGAGATGGTATGGGGCAGACGGAGAAAGAGAAACAGAATGACATGGTACAGGAAAGATGGAGAGAGGGAAACAGAATGAGACTGAGAGGACGAGGGGCAGACAGAGGCTGGTGGCCCAGGCAGCCCGAGGCGAGCATGGTGAACTCGGGAACCGTGGGCCGCGGCTGTGCTTCTGATTCAGCTACTCTGCCCACTCCCTGGGCTCCCTCGTGGGCACGGGCTAATTTCCCACTCGACAGCAGCAGCAGCAGCAGCAGCAGGGCCGACGAGGCGGGGAGGGACCGGTGGAGGATTCAAAGAGCACCAGAGAGGGAGGGAGAGGGAGAGGGGGATGAGAGAGAGAGGAGAGAGAGGAAGATGCAGAAAAGAGAACAGAACCATGCCCAGATAGATGGAAAGGAAAGAAAAGAAAGAGAGAGAGAGAAAGAGAGGATAGGAGAGGAGAGGAGAGAGCGAGAGAAAGGGAGAGAGAGAGAGAGAGAGAGAAGATGCAGAAAGAGAGCAGAACCATGCCCAGATAGATGGAAAGGAAAGAAAGAGAAAGAGAGAGAGGAATGAGATGGTATGGGCAGACGGAGAAAGAGAAACAGAATGACATGGTACAGGAAAGATGGAGAGAGGGAGGGAGAGAGAGAGAAGATGCAGAAAGAGAGCAGAACCATGCCCAGATAGATGGAAAGGAAAGAAAGAGAAAGAGAGAGAGAGAGAACACTGTGGAATGGAGCAGATGAAAGGGAACAAAGGCAGAGGCAGATGAAAAGAAAACAGACAGACAAATCACACAAACAGTAAAAAAACAGACAGACAAATCACACAAACAGTAAAAAAACAGACAGACAAATCACACAAACAGTAAAAAAACAGACAGACAAATCACACAAACAGTAAAAAAACAGACAGACAAATCACACAAACAGTAAAAAAACAGACAGACAAATCACACAAACAGTAAAAAAACAGACAGACAAATCACACAAACAGTAAAAAAACAGACAGACTGGGAGACTGACAAGATGGAGGGAGAAGGAATGAGATGGTATGGGGCAGGCGGAGAAAGAGAAACAGAATGACATGGTACAGGAAAGATGGAGAGAGGGAGGGAGAGAGAGAGAAGATGCAGAAAGAGAGCAGAACCATGCCCAGATAGATGGAAAGGAAAGAAAGAGAGAGAGAGAGAGAGAGAGAGAGAGAGAAGATGCAGAAAGAGAGCAGAACCATGCCCAGATAGATGGAAAGGAAAGAAAGAGAAAGAGAGAGAGAGAGAGAGAGAGAGAGAGAGAGAGAGAGAGAACACTGTGGAATGGAGCAGATGAAAGGGAACAAAGGCAGAGGCAGATGAAAAGAAAACAGACAGACAAATCACACAAACAGTAAAAAAACAGACAGACAAATCACACAAACAGTAAAAAAACAGACAGACAAATCACACAAACAGTAAAAAAACAGACAGACAAATCACACAAACAGTAAAAAAACAGACAGACAAATCACACAAACAGTAAAAAAACAGACAGACAAATCACACAAACAGTAAAAAAACAGACAGACAAACAATCTGTTTAAAGCCATCTCTGTAAGTCTTGGCTTGTCTCTGGGAAGAGGTTTTGAGAAAGAAATAGGATTACACCAAAAAATGAAAAAGAAATGAAGATTATTCACGTCTTTGTAGTTTGCATGTGCCTTCATGTCTGTGCCTGCATGTGTGTGCGTGTGTGTGTGTGTGTGTCCGTGTGTGTGCACTACACGTGTCCTGCTGTGATGGTAGAGTGTGTGTCCAGGCCAAGGTGTCACTAGCAGGACAGAAGCAGGAAAAAAGGTGGACTACAGGTCAAAGCGTTCATGTGATCGGTCACGTGACCAAACACAATGCTCTGGACAGATGGCTTTGTTTTGATAAGAAGATCCAGTTCCTTCCTGTCAGAGATCCTACAGGGATTAAAGATGTGCAAAACATTTTCTGCAGCATACCTTCTGCTCATCTTTTATTCATCTGTATTTATTTATTTATGTAATGTACTAATTTACTAATGTTATTAATGTATAAGACTCACTGATTTTCAGTTCATATTAGATCTGTTTATGGATTTTTATCTCAGTGTTATTTTTTTTCCCCACCTGTCCTTCACTGTTACTTGCTTTGACATTCTCTCCATGTACCGTACATGCCTCTCATTTGATCTTTTTCCTTTCCAGCCTTTTTTTCTTTCTTTCTTCCTTTCTTTTTTCTGTCACTCGTTCTCACAGCTCAATGGAAATGTGACATGTAAAACAGCATCTCTATCTGACTCATCTCTTTCCCCACATACTCTCCTCCTCCAATCTCTCAGTCTTCCTTTTCTCTCTGTCACTCACTTTTGTTCCTCCCTCGTCATATATATCTCTTCCTCTCTCAATATATCCCTCTCTTCCTCTCTCAATAAATCATCCTTTCTCTCTCTCTCAATCTCCCGTTGTCTCTAAATCTATCCTTCTTTTCCTCTCTCTTTCCCATTATTGTTCTCTATATCTCTCTCTCTGTCCTCCTTCTCTCTCCTCTATATATCTATCTATCCTACTCTCTCTCTCTACCCCCTCTCTCTCCCCTCCTCTCTCTCTCCCCCCTCTCTCTCCCCTCATCATCCCCTGTGGCTCGGCAGGGAGTTCCTGCACCAGCAAAGCACACATTCAACTTGGGACCGGTGGGGGTCAGCCAAAGCGGGACTCCATCGCGACATGCCAGCGCAAACGTGCCTCTCTGACCGCGTGTGTGCCTTTCCATGCAGTCACTCGCTACACCCGCTGACCCAGATCCGCCGTGCTACACCGCTAACACCGGGCCAATGCTTGGCTCTCGCTACCCCTCCCATCCTCCCCTCCCCTTCCAGGACAGCAGTGTGTGACTAAAGTGTGTGAAGTGTGTGAAATTTGAGGCCAGTGTGTCTCAGTAGTGACAGAAGTGAAACCCAGAAAACTGGTGCAGAGCTGAAGGCTTGAGCGACACACATATCAGTCGTGCTCACTCTTATGTTATGTTACTCCTATGTTTTCTTATGACTGCTAAACCATGGTGTAGTTATTCATTTTCAAAAGTATCTCGAGCAATATCATATTAACAACAGAGCAGCAAGCAAATCAGTATGGGTGCAGCACGACACGTGTCCATTCCCAGCTCGCTTTTATTTACTGTGTGCATGAGTAGCAATTCAGTGTACACTTGCAGGTGTCACATAGGTGAGCGTGTTGAGGTCTACACAAAATCTTTATGCCGATACGATACAACTTTATTTGTCAGTTTGTGCTGAATTTCTTTTTGCATCCCTGGGCAGCTCATTTAAGGACAGAAACAATACATACATTTAAGACATGTTGTTAGTCGCTTTGGTTAAAAAGCGTCAGCCAAATGTAATGTAATGTAATGTAAAGACATGCAGCATCAATAGACCGACATGTAGACATACATGTAGGACATAAAGCATCAACAGACAAACATGACAGTATCAACAGACAAACATGAGACATAGCCACAAATGACTGAAGACAAAGCATACGTATATTACAAAGAGGCTGTGTGTGTGTGTGTGTGTGTGTGTGTGTGTACTCACGGGCTGACGACGCGGAACTGCACGTAGGGCACGAGCTGCGTGAGGAGTCTGACGCCATTCTGCCACTCTTCCTCATTACGGAACTCGCAGCCCTGCGCCTCACACTCTTCAAAGGAGAACTGGTAGTAGGTGTTCGAGTCCTCAAACACCACACGCTGGTCCACTGCGGGTCAACACACACACACACACACACACACACACACACACACACACACACCACACACACACAGGTCATTCAAAACAGGCCATATTGAGAAAAGTATTGTATTGTATTGCTGATGAAGAGGTTATCAAACTGATGCAAGACCATTGATCTCTGTTGTTTCATTGATCCATATTGGACAGGGAATCGTGTTGCTGCTACATGGTTCCATTGATCAGAGATAGCACTGCAGTATCACACCGGTGGCGACTGAGTTGGTCTGAATCTTGTATGACCATATCGGTCGTTGGGTGATTGAGTTTGTCTGGCTTGGTTGTTTACCAGGTGAGGCAATCACATGGCCAATCTTTTTGATTCTCCTCTTAACCCAATTTCACCTCCGATTCAATCACGTCCTCTCCGTGGAGAATCATCAGTGTCATTTCTCATTTCTCAACTCAACTTGACATCAATACTAAAGGGGTCATCGGAGCCACTGATCCAGTCAAAGAACACAAGCCATCTACTTTGGTTAAAGATGGTTGAGAGGGAGTCAATTCCCTGAGTTTGACCTACTCACTGACTGACTGTGTGGGGTGATGCAATGTAAACCATTTCCTTAAAACACGAACAGAGAAAATCTATGGAATGGCTTCGGACCAGTCACACATTCATAGATTCAGTGCAGTTACATGCAAACAAACAATCAGATTTCATTCCGATTAAATTCTTTACTTAAATTCTTTACTTATTCTTTAAAAAAAAGAATTTACTAATTCTTTAATTTTAAAAATTAAAAAAAATGTAAACTGAGCTCTCCGTCTGATCATAGCCATGGCTTGACTATTCCATAACAAAAAGCTATCAACACCTGGTTGCACATTATTATTAGTACCACTTGCACAACAATGTTTTGGAATGTTTTGGAATTGTAACAAGGACATGCAAAACACTGATTTTCGCCAGCTGTTTGCTTTCACAGCTTTGCCTTGCAACGCCATCGTGTGATGTCACTTCCGGTTATGCGGACGACTAGGTCATTACAGTCAGAGTTTTGCACCTGCAGCAGATTTGAAGAGAATGAACCTTCTGTACCTTCCCAGCAGAGCTGCACCAGCAGCACAATGTAATGGCTAATAAAGAGGTGATGTATAGAGGTATGGGTGAGGGAGGGGAGAGAGAGAGAGACAGAGAGAAGGAGAAAAAGGGACAGCAGGAGAAGGGCAGAGGCAGAGAGATAGAGAGAGTGAGAGAGACAGAAAGGAAGAGCAGGATAGGGGAGAGGCAGAGAGAGGGAGAGAGAGAGTAAAAGAGACAGAGAGAGGAGAGGAGGGGGGGGGTGTACCTGAGTGCAGGATGCCCAGCTCCAGCAGCACCTGCCAGATCCTGGCTCCCATCATCCTGCACTGCACAAACACACACTGCTCCAGCAGCCACTGCACCAGCTCCACACCCACATAGCTCCTCCTGGAGAGAAATACACAAACACACACGTTAGGACATCACACACACACACATATTAGGACATCACACACACATTAGGACATCACACACTCACACACACATTAGGACATCACACAGACGCTACTCCACACCCACATAGCTCCTCCTTAAGAGAAATACACACACACACGTTAGGAAATCACACACACACATATTAGGACATCACACACACATTAGGACATCACACACACATTAGGACATCACACACACGCTACTCCACACCCACATAGCTCCTCATGAAGAGAAACACAAAAACACACACATTAGGAAATCACACAAACACTACTCCACAACCACATAATGCCTATTTAAGAAAAATACACACACACATTAGGACATCGTACACACTACTCCACACCCACATAGCTCCTCCTGAGGAATAACACACACACACACACACACACACACACACACACACACACACACACACACACACACACACACGTTTAGGGTAGTTAAGTCATCACAAACACTGCTCCCACATAGCTCCTCCTGAAGAGAAATACACACACACACGTTAGTACATCACACATATACTACTCTTCAACTACTCTACTCTACCCACATATTGTAGTTTTTCCTGATACAGTACGAAACACACATACACATCAAGACATTACACACACGCACATGCGCGCACACACACACACACACACAGCTCCTCCAGATCAGGCCCCCCAGCAGGTTTCGGGTAGGAAGGGAAATTAGAAAAAAAGAGATCGTAGCTCCTCCTGATAAGAAACACACATAAATCAAGACATTACACATACACAAACACACACATAGACACACTAACATTAAGACACCACACACACACACTGCTCTCCAATACCCACATACTGTAGCTGCTCCTGAAGAGTAACACACATACATTAAGACATTACACACACACACAAATAGACACACAGACACACTACTCAAACACCTGAAACAGCATTGGTCTACACCTCACTTACACTGCACATAACTCATCCTGAAGAGACAAACATATTACAAACACACACATTTTTCAAACACATTATACACACATGTGTGAGAGTACAAACACACAGTGACAACCTTGCAGCTCATCTTAAAACAAACACACACACACACACACACACACACACACAGCTTGTGAATGACTGGACAGGCCTCCTTGAAACACCACGAAGAAACTCACACGTGGTATACCGTGGTATTACACAGACACGTCTGGACAAACACCCTGCTCAAACAATAACTGCATGATTAAGCCATCGGATCCTGAAGAGGAAAACACACATTTCACATCCGCACACACACACACACACACACCCTCAGCAAGTTCACCTAATATGCAGGACTTACTTAAAACCGACTGTACACACACTTATAGAAAGTTACTTATAGCTGGACAAACACATCACCGACAAACACACTGACACAGAATAACTCCAGTATGAAGTCCTTTCCTAGAAACACACACTCACACACACACTCACACACAGGTAAAGAGAGATAAACAGCAACAAGAAGACTGTTAATACTGCAGTGTGACTGTACGTGTCAAGTGTCCACTGAGCGGGACACGTGTGAGGTTGGCTCTGTGTCAGTGTTTGTGCTCCTAACCACACCTATGGGTCTTATAACAGTACATACCATACACTCAGCCCCTATACACACACGCGCACACGCACACACCTTGCTCAGTCTCCTTCTCCCTAATTCATTCATTCATTGACTCTCACTTTCTCCATTTCACACTTTCAGCATATTTTTTTCATTGTACTACTTTTTACATATATTTTTTTTCATTCTTCACCCTCCATTCTACTATTTCCATGTCTCCCCAAGTACTTCCCCTCAGGATACAGATCCCTTCTGATTGGCTGTGGGTGGTGTCATTCCAGTGGGAGTTGCAGACTGGCCGAGAGCCATAGATCACAGCAGATACCGAGGGTGTGATGACTCAGCTAACACCCCCCAGCATACACACACACACACACACACACACACACACACACACACACACACACAAACCCTACATATGCACATATAAAACCTCAAAGGCACAAACACATAACAATAAGGCCGTTCGCCTGATAGCCCCACACATACACAAACAAGCATTCACCTACACCGCATGGCCCCACACCCCACACTACAATCAGACGTGGGACAGATACTGGATACACACACACACACACACACACAAAAACCCTACATATGCACATATAAAACCTCAAAGGCACAAACACACATAACCACAAAAACACGCTCACACATACACAAACAAGCATTCACCTACCCTGATAGCCCCACACCCCCACACTACAGTCAGTAAGACAGATACACACACACACACTCCACTCCAAACATGGTCCAACACTAATTCTACCTGAGCTGAACAGGATCTTATTGTGGCACACACACACACACACACACACACACAGGGTCACAGACACAGAGTCACACAACAAAGGCACTCAGAAATCAATAGTCCATTCACTTGACTGTCTGGTAAGGTACATGGCGGTCTTTCATCAGGCGCAGATAAAAGCCAGCGCTAAAAATAAATAAATGAACAGACACACGATAAATCTATAAACACACACACACACACACACACACACACACACAC
The DNA here is from genome assembly GCF_017589495.1 of Alosa alosa. Lineage (NCBI taxonomy): Eukaryota > Metazoa > Chordata > Actinopteri > Clupeiformes > Clupeidae > Alosa > Alosa alosa. The sequence continues at coordinate 23,893,960 of NC_063208.1, read as the reverse complement.
ATATAAAAACACAGAAATAAATCTATAAATAACAGACCCCCTGACAGAAAAACACAATATTTGTTTCTCTCCCTTTCTCTCTGAAGTACTGAAGAGCACTGAGATAAAATCACAATAATTAGTTTCTATACATACAGAAAGAGTGAGAAAGAAAGAAAAAAAAAAGGGGAGAGAGAGAGAGAGAGAGAGAGAGAGAGAGAGAGACATAGTGTGATTATTCTAAAGAAATATGTGACACAAACAGACAATGAAGGTGGTAGTGTAGTGGTTTAGGAGCTGGGCTAGCGTGCAGTAGGCTAGCGTGCAGTAGCCATGAAAGTTGTTGGTTCAATTCCCAGCTTGAGCAAGCCACTTAACCCCAAGTTGTTCCAGGGACAATGTAATCCCTTGTAATATAGCTGACTTATGTAAGTCACTTTGGTCAAGAAGTGTCTGCTAAATGTAATGTAATGTAATGTAAAATATCACACACACACACACACACACACACACACACACACACACAAGGCCTAGCCTGATGATTCCAAAATAAATGTGACACACAAACAGACAAAGATAAAAGTCTAAACAAAATATCTATCACACACACACACACACGTAGAAGGCCTGACCTGATGATGCGCGCCAGGTGGATCTTGTCTTTGGCCGGGTAGGGTCCATGGGACAGGAAGGCATTCCTCAGCGCTCGGCCCGCACACGGGAAACTCTGGGAACACGTCTGACACAACACACACAGATGTTTGTCACATACCTGTGTGTGTGTGTTAAATCACACCAACAGATGTTAGTCATGATCCCTGTGTGAGTGTGTGTGTGTGTGTGTGTGTGTGTGTGTGTATTTGTGTTTATCTGCGAGTGAGTGTGTCTGTGAGAGTCTGTTCTTCTTTGTCTGCCATGTGTTTGTTTTAGGCTGGCTGTGACCTTGTCTGTGTGTGTGTGTGTGTGTGTGTGTGTGTGTGTGTCTGTTTGCATACAATTTGAATGAGTTCTCTTTTTGGCTGTGGGGTAGGAGGATACATAATCTCAAGCCTGAAGCACACAGAAGCAGTTTCATGTGTGTTACTGTACATCTGTGGTTCTGTTACACACACGTTATGAAACATGACATGCACCACCACAGTGCACGTACACACACCTGTTTACATAAAACACAGGATGATTTCATAGCAATCTCCCCGACAAATTATAATAATTAAAAATAGCTTATTTTGCATAACAAATAATGTCATCCCACAGGTTGTCCTATCAAACAGCAACTTCAGGAAAGAGCGTCTGGAATTTCCCCCTTCTTCCCGTTTATCGCTCTTGTTCTGACTTCCTGTCTTCCTCCGCACTCTTTCTTTTCACCAGTAGTCGACTAATAAATCTGCCTATGTGACTCAGCTCTCCAACATGACATTAGCGCTGCTGGAGGAGTTGTCAAACACGTGGAGACATATTTTTCTGGAGTCTAACATGCAAGAGAGAGAGAGAAAGAGAGAGAGAAATGAAGAAAGAGAGAAAGAGAGATGGATAAAGAAAAAAGAGACAGAGAGAGAGAGAAAGAAAGAAAGCAAGATAGATAAAGTGAGAGAGAGAGAGAGAGAGAGAGAGAGAGAGAGAGAGAGAGAGAGAGAGAGAGAGAGAACATACATCCAGCCACTGACAATATGTTCAGCACTGGCTACTAATTTGCAGCAACATAACTAGGCTTCTTAAATTATGTAATATAATAACTATAAATAGTTCAATACATTTGCTGAGAAACAATCAGGTTTAATTGAAGACATTTAAGAGGCATGGCACATGTTTTGACAGAAACAGGGCAAAAGCTGCCTGCTCCAACCAAATCGTATTAAAATGCCATTTTTGCTCTTGTGTCAAAAAAATGGACCTTCTGTGCAGCTTGATGTACCACCTTGAACCGTTTCAAATACATGAGGTCTATGCATTATACAGCACTGCTTATAGCTTTACACAGACAAATACAGAAGAGTCAGGAAGAGACTCACAACAAGTGCCGTCTCTCCTGAGCCAAATCACAGAAAATCACATCAGTCTTGTAAATCACCTGGGGAGACATTACAGCTTGCTCCAAAAAAAAAAAAGAAAACAATTAAGCTTAATTGTTTCACAAAGCAATTTTTCCTCCTCTTGGCTGTTGTAATCTACGCCATCCCTGAGGCACAGCGGTTAGCAAAAACGTGTAACACGAGCCGGGCGTTTAGCCGGCTTGGGCACTGCTCCTTAACAGCTCCGGCATGTTAGAGGGATTACGGGGGGGCTTTGGAGACGCGTGCTCCCCATTATGATAAACAGAGGAGCTCGGATCGCACAAGGAAAAAGAGGAGGAGGAGAAGGAGGAAGAAGAGAGGGCTGAGGAGGGAAGGGTAGGAGAAGAGAAGAGAGGAGAGGAAAGGAGACGAGAGGAGGCCTCATCAACATGAAGAGTACCGATTAACATCACAAGCCCCTTTGTGCTTCAGGGCCTTCCTCAGGGACCTCTGATTAAGCATGCATACACACATGTGCATGCAGCAGCACACACACACACGCACACGCACTCTTTTAAAATCTATTCACTTGCTCACTCTTTCTATATACTTTTCTCTGAATCATACAGATACAGATACACACACACAAACACACACAGCGAAAGAGAATTGTAATCTGGTTGCAGTGATGAATATTGGTGTGTGTGTGTGGGAGTGTGTGTCTTTGTGTGTGCACTGCATGATGTCATAGCTGCACATGTTTGTGGGGATGTGCCAAAAATGCAGTCATTGCTTTGTGTATTCAGGGCACAGGTGTCTCTACCCAAGACCAGAAAGTGTGTGTGTATGTGTGTGTGTGTGTGTGTGTGTGTGTGGGTGTGTGGTTATGGATTTCCCTACCTTTTGTCGGGGGAGTCCAGCGCTCGGTCCAGGGATGGTGTCAGGTGACTGCTGCCAAGACACAATCAATAAAAACAAACAAGGTCATAATGGCGTCTAAAACAAACAGCAGGACAGGCCTTTAAGAGGAGATACTGCCGCCATGCAAGCCAGAGCAAACACAAACACACACACACTCATGCCAACAGGACACAGATCTTCATCTCACCTATCACACTTTTAACAGTCATGAACAAAGAAAATTTAAAATCTGAAGAATTTCATATATATATATATATATATATATATATATCTCAGATGTATATTACCCGTAATATTGTCTAAGCCTATTCATCATATAATATTGCATATTAAATGTAATGTGTATTTCATACTGTATAAATCAATACAGTATGAAATATATCAATAATATGTATGAAACGTCATACCTTATAATCATTCAATCAATTTAAAAAACATCTATGTGAAATTAAGCATGATTATTCCGCAAGTGCGAACAATGGTGCAAAATGACACAAAATGGTGAAGAGTGAATGTGAAGTCGTGCTAATATATGGCAGAGGGAGCTCCCAGTGTCTGCCCTGCCCTGCTGCTCGGAGAGGAGGGTGCATTTGCATGAACTCAGTGAATCCTCGTCTGACAGAGCTCTGATCAAACACCTCATCTCCCAGCGTGCAGTCCACCACATTATTTCCCATTACACCACTGTGGAGAGGCTCGCTGCAAGCTCACATATAACTCACACACACACACACACACACACACACACACACAAAAACACTCACACACACAGCATGACTGCAGAGGCTCTTGCTCCTCATCTATAATACACAGCTTCATTGTCAAAATCTCCACTTCAATGCATATTAACTGTGGAGCTTCTTCTTTCCGTACAACACAGCATTAGCATAGAATCCATCTTCTCTAATATACAGAATTACGAAAGGCCCTCTACATCTTCAGATGTACTACACAATGACAGCAACCTCTCTTCCTCATTACTCCTCATGTAGGCTAATAATGCTATATCAATAGTGAGTCTACCTCCTAAACTAGACTAGATCTCAAACAGTAATCATACCACATAGAAGTAGGGTAGAACCTCTACATCTTCAAATATGTAGGCTACCATATTTCGCGCTGTCGCGAAGCAGCAATGTGACGTCAATGTGAATGAAAATGACTGAAGTCTAGCCTTGTGTAGGTAGGCCTACTTCAGAATCTAAGAACCAACTCAATGAATACTGAACTTTGCCTGTACTTTGGGAAACAAAGAGGTCAAAAAACTAGTCTCACAAACATCAACTTGCGTCCAGACTAACAGAGTTGCGGTGCTGTTATAGAAGGCGATCGGCTGCGGCCTGGTTCTGAAGGGGACAGAGAGAGAGAGAGAGAGAGTTACTGATGCTAAACTGTTAAATTAGCCTTCAGTGCCAAGCAAGCGAGCGAGTGTGAGGAGAGGAGAGGAATCATTAGGCAGATCTAGAACTAGAAGAGTGATCTTCGTTATCGCTACTACGGAGTCGCTCAGCAGTTCCGCTACACAACGTGCAGCGCTCCGCTGCCTCTTCCTGTCTGCATAACGTACACACCGTCTCCCAGATATCGGCCCAACAGCCCGGCGCAGGAAGTGGGTCACCCATCGTCTCTGCGCTCAACTGCCATGAAGTCACAAAACTCTCTACTTGCTCCAATAAACTTGAACTCATGAGAAGGTTACAGTGTCCAATGTTTCCCACAGAATTTAATTCCATTTGTGGTGGTTGGTTTGCAGAATTAACTTGAATGCAACAGTTTTTAACAAATTAGCTCAGCGTGGTTATGATGCTAACCAGATTTAAGCACAATTTAGTACAACCTGGAAAATCATTGTGTGGTGGTCAATGTTGATATTGTGGTGGGCTGCCACAAATAAGTCAATGTATTGGAAAAGCTGGTGTCCTTGGTCAACTGAATGAGGAGGAACTGGTTGATTAAGACCATGGAGTGGTGCAGTAGTGCAGGTCCCTAAACTGTGATCTAGGCCTCCTAAAGAATAGGTATCAGATGTAATGAACGCCTACAAAAGAATGCTGAGTAAACTGGCCCTGAGTACCTTTTGAAATCAGAATTCAAACCATCTGTTACTCAAATCACCTTATCTTGCAACCACAAGCCACACAATACTTAGCTGTCAGTCAGAGAGCATAGATTTCAAAGTGCCGCAATGCTCAATTCCTGCGAAGTGTGCTTGCAGAACGACTTCCCATCACCCTAGTCCCCTGACGGCGAATGAATGGAGCCATTTTGAATTCCAGTTGCACTTCGCTTGACTGTTGTGTTTGAATGTCGTGGCCTCTAGCAGTGACGCCATCCACAAGCATCAACCAGGAACTTGCCTGGTGAATCATCAGCAGAATAAAAAGGTGAGACTGGGCAGACGGATGCTAATCAGGCACACTGGTATCAGATAGCAGGTGCAAACTGTGATGCTGATCTGGCCCCTATCTGGAACGTGTCCTGCCAGATTGGTGCCATATCAGTGCCAAATCTGCTCCGAGCCAGGGTCAGACCTGATGTGGAGTTCTGATGCTCTCTATGGGGTGATACTGACACAATTGAGACACACAGGAGACCAATGATGGGCTCACACACACACCTGCCAGCTCATCCTGACTAAGGCAGAAATGAAATAATTATGGTTGCCCAGAGGTTGTGATGGGACAGGTATGAGACACACACACACACACACACACACGCTCCTCAAAGTCTCCACCTGCCTGTATTGTAATGCACATTAACTGCGGAGCTTCAACTTTTTTACATACCACACTCCTCTACTAAACAGAATTACAGTAGAAACCTCCTCTATATCCTCAGACATGATACACAGTGATAGTCATCTCTCCTCATGACTGTTATGAGCGGCGAAACTCAAAGGAGCATATCTGGTTATCTGGCATGTCCAGATCGGCGCCAGGTCGGGGACCGATGCGTGCCGGAGAGTGAGGGCGTCTCTCCGACAGCGTATACTAGAGAGATCATGGGTACGAGCGGCGAGGCTCAGAGGAGCGTGTCGGATGACTGATGGGTACGTGGTGGTGGTGGCGGAGGTGGAGGAGGAGGAGGAGGAGGAAGCACTACTTAGATTCCTCCTCACCGTTTTCAGACCCGCAAAACTCGCCTTAATCCTCTTACTGTTCCCTTGTGCCATTGGCAAAACGTCAAAAAGTAAAAGTAAGAAAAGACACACACACACACACACACACGGAAATCCCACGCATTCATTAGCACCATTCTGTCAGGCCCAACGTGTACCCACACACACGCCACACCAAGTGACAGACACCCGTGGGACACACATATATACACATGGGATAAGAGAGGAGATCTCACATACAAGGACATGAACTCATTTACAAAGTTGCTGTACTGTGTGTGTGTGTGTGTGTGTGTGTGTGTGTGGGTGGGGGGGTTCAGTTCAGCATGACAGACGCGAGACAGTCCGTCTTTCCGGTCCTGGCTGTATGTGGGTGTTTTGGCTGAATGTGAGTATTGTTGTCTGTCTACAAGAAGTGAGTGGGACCGGCTGGGTCTGATGCGGAATATTGATTTTGGAGTGCTGTAATGTATGAGGCGGGTTTTTCCAGGGGGTAGACTACTGCCGACAGTGTTTGGGCTGGGAGAGAAGTGGAGCACAGAGTGCACTCGAGCATGGAGATAACTGTGTAAGTGTGTGGGAGAGGGAGTGAGTGAGTAAGAGAGAGAGAGAGAGTATGTGGCTGTATGAGAGAAAGAGAGTGTGTATGTATGCATGTATGTATGTATGTGTGTGGTGTGTGTATGTGAGAGAGTGCTTGCATCTTTACAAGAACAGTGATGCAGGCCACGGCAGGCTCAGAGAAGAGAAAGGAGGGGAGGAGTAGAAGAGAAAGGAGGAGAGGAAATAAGAAAAGATGGGAAGAGTAGAGAAAAGAAGAGAAAGGAGGAGAAGAGAAGAGAGTTTATCTCCCTCTGAAAATCGTCTCTCCCTCCCTCCCCCAATGATCACCTCTGTCTTCCACTGAAAATCGTCTCTCTCTCCAACTGGAAATTGTCTCACTGGAGTTGTGTGAAGCATGTAATAACTGGATGTGTGTGTGAGTGTTTCAGAAATATAGCACAAGTGGCAAATGTATGTGTGTGTGAGTGTTTCAGAGATATAGCAAAGTGGTGAATGTATGTGTGTGTGAGTGTTTCAGAGATATAGCAAAGTGGTGAATGTATGTGTGTGTGAGTGTTTCAGAGATATAGCAAAGTGGTGAATGTATGTGTGTGTCTACGCATTTCCGAGGTATAGCACAAGTGTCTGGTGAGTGTTTCAGTGATGTGGCATTTCAGAGCAGAGCAGTGAGTCTGTGTGTGAGTGTTTCAGTAGTGTGGACATGCAAATTCAGTATGTGGTTCCAGTATTTCCAGTGTTCCAGTATTTCTGTCCTGCATGGCTTCCCATACGGCTTCTCACATTCCCCTGCGTCTGCGCCACACTCATTCATCCCTGTCCGCCTCCTCTTCCTCTTCCTCCTACCCCTGTTTATTCCTCCTCATCTCTGCCACCTCCACCAGCTCTTAATCTCCCTCCCTCCATCTCCATCTCCTTTCCTATAGCCCTCTATCTGTCATTCTCTCTTCCCTTCCTATCTTTTTATCCCTCTATCTGTCCCTCTCCTTCCATCCTTCAATCTCTCTCTCTCCCTCATCCATATCCTCCCTTGCTTTATCTGTCGCTCTCCCTCCCCCCTCTCTGTTCATCCCTCTCTTTCCCTGTCCTTCAATCTCTCTTCCTTCCTCCTCTCTCCCTCAATCTCTTTCCCTCACTATCGCTCTACATCCCTTTCTCCATCTTTTTTCTATCCTTCGATTTCTCTACCCCCCCTCTCCCCTGGGAGCAGAAACACTCAGCATGGAGGCCTCTCCTCTCCAGCAGGGGGCAGCTCCCTGAATCCTGTTAAATTGGGCAGCTGTTCCTCTCAGCAGAGACCAAAGACAAGGCACTCCGTCAGAGAGCCTCAGAGCTGGAGGGAGCTGACTGCTGACTTCTCTCTCTCTCTCTCTCTCTCTCTCTCACCCACCCTCTCTTTCCCTATTCCCTCTCTCAATCTCAAATCAATTCAATTTCTTTCAATTCAATAAGCTTCATTGTGTTATTGGCATGACTGTACAACAGTAATACAATAGCAAAAGTATAATATTGCTAAATCATGAAATATAAATTATACATCAATATAATAAAATAACAAAAAATTGTTCATCAAGGGGAAAATGTTTGCATTACAATATAAATGCATTGCAATAATAAAATAAAATGACAAAAACTGTCTGCTAAATACCATTCTCATTAACATATACATATAGTTGATCACTGTATTTCTCTATCTTCATATCTGTGTCAGTCTCTTTTCTTTCCATTTTCACCTTCTATTCCTTCGTTCTCTCTCTCTTTTACTCTCTAAATATGGCTGTGTCTGTCTGTCATCTGCCTCCTCCTCCCAGCGGCTCCATCGGCCACTGCAGTAGCTACAGTGAAGGACATTTATTTGATATGCTAGAGAGAGGGGGGGGGGGAGAGACAGAGGGGAGGAAGAGAGAGGGAGGGAGAGAGAGAGAAGGGAGGAAGAGAGAGGGAGGGAGAGAGTAGAAGAGAGCAAGGATGGAGAGAAAGAGAGGGAGGAAGAGAGAGAGCTAGAAACAGAGGGGAAAAGACAGAGAGGGAAAGAGAAAGAGAGAGATGGGGAGGGAGGGAGGGAGGGGGAGAGAGAGCAAAAAAAAAAAGCGAGTTGAGGATCAGTGACGGTGAGAGAAATGGAAAGGAGGATATAAAAAGGACGGAATAAAGGTGGACGGGGAACAGAAGAACAACAACAATGTTTGGAAGATGAGAAGAGAGTGGGAGTCGGCAGAGGAGAGGAAAATAGGAAGTGACAAACACACAAGGGAGGATAAGAGAACAGATAAACAGAGAAAAGGGGTGGAGAGAGAGAGAGAAAGAAAAGAGAAGGGTGAGAGGGAGAGAAGGCAAAGAAAGAGAGAAAAAAAGAGTCAAGTGAGAGAACGTGACATGAGAGAAACTGGAGTATAAGAGAGATAAGGATGGAGGGAAGAGAGAGAAGTAGAGAGGAAGAGAAAGATGGAGCGAGGCAGTGAGGGAGAAGGAGTGGAATAGAGAGACAGAGAGGAGAGAAGAAGACAGAGGGCCCACAAGATAGAGTGAGGGAGAGAGAGAGAGAGAGAGAGCGCAAGTGATAGAGAGACAGGCGATGCGTTTATCTACGTGAAGACTTCAAAGCACAGGCAGGGAGGGCAGCCCTGTTTGCTGCGAGTGTGTGACTGTGTGTGGGTCATTATCTGGCAGAAATGGATTACTCCCAGATTAGAGTGCTCAGCGTGGTTCAGCTCTGTAGCGCCACACGCTCTCTCATGCTTGCTTGCTCGCACACACACACACACACACACACACACACACACACACACACACACTTCAGAACAGCACATGCATAATATGGTCATACATACACAAACATCTACACACATTCCCTCATTCTCTCTCACACACACACAATCACTCTCTCTCACACACACACACACATACACACAGAGCTCAACACGACTCGCGTCTCTCCTCCCGGGGTAAATCTGCCGTGGCAAGATGGAGACATCAAACAGGCTCTGTCTCAGTTCATTTACATGCACGCAAGCACACACACACACACACACACACACACACACACACACAGAGACATGCATGCACTTAAATTACCATGCACACCCCACATACACTAAAGCTCCAATATCCCTGTGCAAGTTTAAAACTTGCACAAAATCTCTCTCTGTCTCTCTCTCTCTTGTCTGTCTCTCTGTCTGTCTGTCTCTCTCTCTCTGTCTGTCTCTCTCTCTCTCTCTCTGTCTGTCTGTCTGTCTGTCTGTCTGTCTGTCTCTCTCTCTGTCTGTCTGTCTGTCTCTCTCTCACGCATACACACACACACGCACACACACACACGCACACACACACACACACACACACACACACAGACACACACAGACACACACAGACACACACAGACACACACACACACACACACAGTGCGGTGTGCAAATACAGGTGAGGATTACCAAAGAGGCTATTGTTATTTAATCTCCGTTTGTGGCACTGCGTCCAAATGGGATTTGGGGAAAGATAGGTTACATGGATAACAAAATAAAACATATAAATAAATAAAATAAAGCCTCATATGCCAGTGCATGAACTCACTAGGTGAAGGTTTTCTGCAATGCAAGGTTTCTATGTCACTTATATGATGCATTCAAATTGCATTATACTGTGTAAACTTACACAATAACTACAAATATTAAATCCTATGAATTCATATATTTCATATGAATTGCCATATTTGCTGAAATCTGTGCCATTTACTAGCACGGACCCAGCATCCCGAATCGTGCCGAGTGAGACCCTGACCAGTCTCAGAGGATTTTGTTCTACGTTGAAATATGGGCCTGGCCAAGAACAGATGTTCAGGGACGGAAAACAGAGAAAGAGGGGAAGAGAGAGAGAGAAAAAAGGGAGAGATGGAAGAAAGAGGGAGGGATGGAAGAAAGAAAGAGTTGAAATTCATATTCATAAGCAAAAGTCTTGTGTCAGTGTCACCTCTTTTTGATTCGGAAAAAAATATATCCTTGTGAGCCAAAATCTGCTATAAGTATACAAGACTACAAGATCTCTTTGCTTTAACACACACCATTTTAGCTGAAGACAAAAACGACAGTGGTAGTATTACATAGTAGAAATAACAAGAGTCAACCCAGTTCATTAATACACACACTTTCATGGAAGCCACATTAAGTGATTCTTCAGCTAATAATTTCATTCAAAAAATGAAATCCTATTAATCTTCTCTGACCTGCTGAACTGATGAAGTCAAAGCCGACTGACACCAACCTAGGACGCAAGCAGAACTACGTTGACGGCAGAATAAGCCCTCATTAAGCCAGCCCTGCCGAGGACTCCTTTGACCTGATAGGGGAGATGATGAACACGCTTCAAGTCATGACAGACACTTCATAAGACCCTTTTCCGTTTTACCCCCGAGATAAATCATGTGTGATATGCATGGCTGGTGCAGGGGGCAGCACAGAACTGGAAGAGACGGAGGGACGGAGATGGAGACCAAGAGGAGCGGAGAGGAGCAGAGAGGAGCAGAGAGGTGCAGAGAGGAGCGGAGAGGAGAGGAGAAGATGACCAAAATGAGATGAGCTGCAAGCGGAGAGATAAGAGAGGAGCAGAGAGGACGGTCCATCATGTCCGCGCCGGCCCAGCATTCTTCTCAAGAACCCCATATGAGAAAGAGAGAGAGAGAGAGGGAGAGATGGAGGGAGGAAGAGAGAGAGAAAGAACATTTTATGTGTGTGTGTGTGAATGAGACAGAGAGAAAGAGAAAAAGAGCGAGAGAGAGAGAGAAAGAGACAGTGAGATAGAGAGAGAGAGAAAATGTGCACCTCATCACAAGACCCACAGTGCACATCTCGGGTAGAGGCGGGTGGAGTGATGTTGGGTGGACTATTGAGGTGGAGGGGGGTTGAAAATAATTTTGCAAGGCTCTGTCTGACAAGATTTCACCCTACAAGCTGCTCAGATGCACACACAGCAGGGGCTTCTGTAGGCTTTTTGCAGATAGCACGTGGCACGCGGGGAGATTAAGAGCAGAGGAGGAAGATGAGCTAATGCACTGCCTCCGCCACAGTCATCATCCTCATCATCAGCACTGAGACAGCACTTCAAACTCCAAACCTGACCCACACACACACACACACACACACACACACACAGACACACAGACACACAGACACACAGACACACAGACACACAGACACACACATGCGCTTTCATATCCACCGTGAGCTAAAGCTGCTCCCTCCAACCTCTCCCACAGAGAGTGTTTGGATGTCAGGGGCGTCTGAGCATCGTTTGTGTGTCTCTCCACCTAATCCTCACGCATGGCGGGCTAAAGCCCACAGCTGGCTGACGACGGTGTCCTCCTCCATCATCGCCACCTCCTCCTCTCCTTCCTTTTTCCTCTCTCCTCTCCCCCTCTCCTCTGCATCCCTCTTCCTTCCCACAGCTAATCCTTAAAAACACAGCTAGATTTGCCTACCTCTTTAGAGGACAGCCGGGGTAGTGAAAAAAAAAAAGATCAGTGGCACGTCTCCAACAAAAGAGAGCAATAGTCCCCTTGCAGGCATTTTCATCTTCCCCCTCGAGCTCTTCCATAAAAACCCAATGTCACAATGTAGAGCTATTCCACAAAGTTTGAAAGATAGAATTCAGTAATCTTCCAAAGAGTCCTAAGAGAGAATTTAGAGGTCTTCCACAAAGGTCTAATGGTAGAATTAAGAGATTCTGAGCTCATGCTTCTGTATTTAAAGATAAAAATACCTTAATTTTTTTGTCTTGCAGTCTTTCAGTGTGAACTTCTCCACTTACATCATAATTAAGAGATCTCCCACAAAGTTCTAATGGTAGAATTTGAAAGATCTACCACAAAGTTCTAATGGTAGAATTTGAAGATCTAGGCCTACCACAAAGTTCTAATGACAAAAGTTAGAGGTAATAATGCTCTGACAATATTGTGCAATGGGAAGAGGTAATGCCAAGAAAGTACACAATGAATTGAACTGGATTGATATTCCACAACATTCTAAACAGCGGATGTAGAGACCCTTCACAGAGTTCTAATCTCAGACTCCAGAGCTCCTCCTCAGGGTTCTCACTCAGCCATATTGACACATTCCATGAGTGTAACAGGTCATCACATCAGTTAGTTTCAGCTTCACCTAATCTGTGCTTTCAAAGCACAATCCAAATATATGCTGATTAAGACAGGCAAGTCTCGACAGATATGCTTCACGCCTCCGAATTATTGTTTAAAAACAGGCACCAATAAAACAAGAAATAACTGCCAAATTAATTCCAAACCACGACAGCTTGCCTGTTTATCTAAACACAGTGTTTGTATGATACACAATTCCTCTCAGTGACTACCATGAAGGCCATTACATTTGCTGTGAATGTAAACAGCCAACAACAGATTCTAGTTCAAAGTCGCGGCACTGCTCCGTGACACCATTTTGGAGGGAGAAAGAAAGAGAGAGAGTCCCTGCTCTGGTAGTTAAGTGCTAAATTGCTGAGGGGGAGACAATCTGCTTGGCAGACATGTAGCACGGAGCCAGAAAAGCACACGAGGAAGGACCATACAAAAAACATACAGGTCTTCTGCGTTGTGCCGTTCACCTGCTTTTAGATGCTTACATTACATATGACCTTTCCATTAAAATGGGTCTAACTCTGCATTTCTGGTGCAAGGGCAATTTAAAAAAAACAGTGTGAGAATGTTATGTGTGTTATGTTGTATGTAACAATAGCTTTGGCAACACTGTTCATACAGTCATGCAAATAAAGCAGCTTGAATTTGAATTTGAGAGAGAGAGAGTGTGTGTGTGTGTGTGTGTGGGGGGTGTGGTACAGTGCATGTCCTTGGAAAGATGTAGTGCCTTTGCTTTTAGAGGCAGTTATCCTTGCCTGAGTGCACCAATGTCCACAGGAAGAGTAGGTTCTCCCCTGCTAATGAACGTCATCCCCCGAATTACAGGGTAATGCAGGCCCTGATCACAATGTCAGTAGCCTAGGCGGCGGCCTACTGTCTTTTTTATACTTGTTTTGACACATCCATCTCGAGAGAAAACGTGTCATTGACTCCAACGCCTTCATAATGATGTCTGTATGCAAAAATAGGCTACCATTCCCTCGCTCAAACCAAACGAGCTTCAACCGGTCATCGCTGCAGCCTTTGAATGACTTCTTAATTCAGAAATACATCTGTCCATGGTCTGATGATCATTTACTGGAACGATGCCATTAAAGGGTAGTTAGGCTATATGTGTTTTAGGGCCGTGACATGGTAGCCTGTACGACAGCTAAGTTGGTAAGGCTATGATCATGCCAGGTGTGAGTGGGCTGAAGAAGGATCCTGTTGCCTTAGATACCATGACATAAAAAATACGCTGAATTTTCCCATTATCAATGACAACAGAAAAATACGATTCATAAATAAAGGCCGTCACAGAATGTATCTATAAACAACAAGGGTATCCCGTTTAAGTCATATCTGTCCACATTAATCCAATTATACATTTACTACCGTGCGTCTTCGATAAACAAGCCGTGGCAGAGGAACCTCATTGGGGCGGCAGTGGCAACATATCCACAGTCTCTCCCCTTTAACGCAAATAATCATTAACCTCGATGAGGACAGACACGTTTGACTATAATGTAGGATAGTCTACTCACACTTTTCTTCCTCAAATGCAGTCCGTGTTTCAACAAGCCAGGTAGATCTTTGATCTTTTGCTTCAACTGAACCTGTTCCCTTGCGTTTCTGTTCCAGCGCCAGGTAGCCAGGAGTCCGTCCTCTGGTGCGGAGGGGACGCTCTCGGATTCCTCCATATCCCTACCGGAGCTGTCTCTCTCACACACACCCGTTTGGGATCACCATTACCCCCGTTCGCCTTCTGTGCTCGACGTTATTTGCATCTGCAATGTACCGCGCGTTCAACCGAACGAGTTCCCGCAGCAACACGCGACGACGCTGCTCCACCCAGCGCTTTGCGTTTTCCTCCTCCGTAGTAACCTACTATCAGTTTTTCTGTCTCCCTCTCTCTCTTTCTCTCACTCTCTCTACCGCTCACGCTTTCGCTCGGCCATGAGCGTGTGTACTAGAATGTAAGTGTGCATTAAAGCTTGGGGACAAGTGTAGGCGAGGAGAGGGGGAGGTGGCACCGGCCAGTCACTCACAGGTGCGGAAACATCACTGCATCACTTCCACCTAGACCCTCGGTGGGGAATTCGCTCGAACTGGTGTCGACAGTAGAACAAGGCAACGACACCACTCAGCATGATCACCGTTGCGTGGCTAAAGTTAGCCCTAGTTTCGTGGCCCCCACGACATATGGCCGCTTTGTTTATAAAGCCTACCTGTCGGGCAAGACTCACCTTTGTTGTTGACAGCACCTGTCCTTGCATTTTACAGAATATTGAAATTCTGCACGTATCCCTACTCAGAAAAGACAGGAATGCCTTTGCCCCATTTTGCACAACTTTTTAAAACAAAAATGAGAAAGTTGCGGGGTCTGCATTCCAGAAACCAGTCCCAGTAATCTAACCTAACCAGGGGTTTTAAAATGTTTTAGTTAAACAGTGGGTGCTTTTGTAACAATAACATTACCAATGGCCTACTGAACTAACATCAATACAGATATCCCATACCATTAATATGAGCCTCTCCACAATGACTATGGACAGGTCACCTGACCTGAGCATATCCTTCTATGGATATATTTCTGCTTTTGCGGGGAAAGGACGTTATGTCCACAAGATAATTTGTTTGCCACTGATCATGACCATGATATCCATTTCCACTGTTGTCAGTGCATTACAGCCACTGAGTAATGGGCAAAATGAAATGTGGGTCTCAGTACTGTGCCTTCACACTTCTTTTGTTGTTGGTAATGTCCTCCCAAAGATATATTTAAACTTATTTCAAATAATTGATACATGCTTGTGTATTTGATTTACCTACATACGCTATACATGGTTATGGTTATGGTTACTGTATTTAGCAGAAAATTTTGTCCAAAGCGACTTATAAAATATGAACATTACAACAGTTAAAATGAACAGTAAACAGATCTTTAAAAGTTGGTAAGCCTACATTAAGCAAACATAGCAATAATAACAATAATCTTGATACATTATAAAATACCAATAATGAAAATAAACAAAAAACATAAATATACAAACCATAATATAATTAGTGTAAATATATGTGTGTTACAATGTTAACTTGAGGATTTACGTTTTAATCACATATACTTTCTGCCAATGTTCTGGGGGGAGGGGAGACATTATGTTGTGAGGCAGGTGCAACCGCTTTCTTTGTCCTTTTCTACGGCTGCCAAACAATGACTGTGTTTAGCAAACAGTCACCTTGTCTATAGAGCCTTTCTCTGCATTGCTATTGTTATATACAGCCATGCCTTGAGATTCAGCGCACAGGTATCATCCAATGAGAATGGGCACTTTTAAACTTCTGGAAAAAGCTGCTGGATGGGATAGGATGCCTTGATCTCTGTTTCTCAGCTCAACCCGCACTGTAAATTACTTTAGGGTAATGTTGACAGAGTGACAAGTAGGATGTATAGCTCTCAAATAAATGGCTACAGGACTTTGAACTTTGGAGAGTTTGCACAGTAACAATTTCAACACACACACACACACACACACAACACACACACACACACACACACACATTTTATATACATTATTTGGTTCCACTTTACAAGTCAAGTTTCATTAGGAATCAAATTTTCTGAATAATAAAATAAAAATGCTTCCTATAACACACACACACACACACACACACACACACACACACACACAGACACACACACACACACAGACACACACACAGACAGACACAGACAGACAGACACACACACACACACACACACACACACACACACACACACACACACACACACACACACACGTGTCTACAGCACAGGTGATGATAGAATACTTTGTCTTTGTCTCCAAAGCTTCCAACGCTTCAACTGTGGGGCATTGAGCAACAGTGGGCTCTACCAGCCAGTGGCCACAAAGACTTGCCTGAGTGTGGTGTTAGTTTACACCTTTGAAGGACTGCGCTTGTGATATGAGGTGGATAACGTCTCCCTGCCGGTGGTGTTGTCTTTCACGGGCGGGGCTGCAGGGACCTGGGAAGTGTAGGGAATGGGGGAGGGGTTGGCCTTATTTGAATTTTCTCTGATGTGGCCAAGGCTTCAGGACTGCTTTGTGTGACTGAGGATGACATTTAAATGACTTAATGGGACGACAGCAGCAGAGTTTTAGATTTTGTGCAGCCTTTCTCCCGCACACACACACACACACACACACACACACACACACACACACACACACACACACACACACACACACACACACACGCACACACACACACAGACAGTGTGCAGACTTACATACACATAAAAATACAAATGCACACTTACTCACACAGATACACACACATACAATCTTTCTCTTTTTTTTCTTTCTTTCTCTCTCTCTCTCTCTCTTTCTCACACACGCATACACGCACACACACACAGTAGCCTATTTGCTGGAGCTTTAGATGTGGCGTATAAGCGTTGCTTTGGTTCTAGGGTCTTGTCCGCCTGCACAGCCCAAGGGTGCTTTCCTATTAACACACATCACATGCCCCTGCCAGGCGGAGATGGCTGCTTAATAATGCATGGCAGGTTGGAAATGGTTTGTAGCTTAAATGCTGGTTGCCCCCTGCCCTCCACACACACACACACACACACACACACACACTCACTGCCTGCGTCTCTCAGAGCGCACCCACCCCACCCAACCCTCTGCTGGTTAGTCCCCTGCTGACCTGAACATTGTCCAATCAAAGGAACACCTGCTGTCAGAGCGCCTTGTCTGTTCTACAGCGGCAGAGCTGGTGTCCCCCAATGAAGGGTTGAACAAATAAAGATCATTAATCTTCTATTTCTCAGTACAAAGAGAGCAGGAGGGCTGGCGTTGTAATCATTTCCAGTTGTATTGCGTTGTATTGCCTCACTCTGGTGCAATAACGAGATTTAAATCTTTTAAAAGGTCATCCTTTCAGATTGCCTGAACGGATATCCTTTCGCCCAATCTGTGTTGGCTTGTTGTTGCTGTTGTTTCTTTACTTAATAAACAGGAAATAAAATCACAAACATGGCATGGCTGTTCAAGAGGAACAACAACTGTTGGAGAGACCACTGGGAGGAGGATAATCACGCGCGGTGCTCGCTAGTAGGCCAGTGTCACTGTGAAGGATTGCCTCCTTGTATTGCTGAATTCTAAGCACTGCCCTGAGGGGGTTTAGACAGTAAGGTTTGCAGCGTGGGGGGAGGAGGTGGGTAATGGGGGGGGGGGTATCTTTACTTGCAGTGCTGCTGTCAGCAGGGCAGGTGGCTTTGGTAAAGAGGGGGGGGGGGTGTTAGTGTAAGCATAATGTGTAGTGTAGTCTATGGTGTGTGTGTGTGTGTATGGCTCATGGTGTGTGTGTATGTGTGGTGGCGGGTGAGTGTAGTGTAGTGTGTGTGTATATGGTTTGATGTGGTGAGTGTATGTGTGTGTTTGTGTTTGTGTTGTTGTTGTGTGTTGATGTGTGAGTGTGGTGTGTGTGTGTGTATTTGTGTGTGAGGGTGTGATGAGTGTGTATGTGTGTGTGTATTTATATGTGAGGGTGTGGTGTGTATGTGTGTGAGAGAGAAGAACTCTGGGAGTGTCCCAATCATTTCTTCTCTATTTCCAGGCTTGGCAGGGAGGTGTTAGATGACAGCAGCCATACAGGGGGCCCCCCGAGAGAGACACAGAAGAGAGAGTTCAGGAGGGAACATGCTGCCAGAAGACACATGTATTAGACCATCTCACCATACCTCACCGAGGGCCTGGAATAATGCTTTGATTGGACTGTGAATTGGGACTGATTGGTCTGCATGCCCAGCAGACAGGTAGCTCCTCTGAGAAGCCTGGGGGAGAGGTGTTGCTACAGGGGGAGGAAGGTGGGGAGGGGGTTCTCCGTTGTAGGCCATGAGGCATTTCCAATCTGCTGCATTGTAGGAGAGGATAGGAACGTACTTAAGCATTCTACAGACCCACCTCACCTGAGTAGAGTGTGTCAAAGCAGACCATCAGAGAAGTGCTGACACAAGACTTACTGCCAACATGTCAGCTTCTCTGTTCACTTCTACTCACCCCCACCTATACCTCTCTCTCCATTTCCCTCTCTCTCTCTCTCACACACACACACATACATATGGAGAATGCAACGTTTCGTCACATTTTTCATTGCTTCTGTAAACGGGTGACAGTTCATTTTGCAGTTCATCAATGCAGAGCGGATTGTCTGAGTATGCAGTTATACTGCTGGCATGGACACACAAAATTTGTGTGAAGGAATGCTCTCTCTCTCTCTCACACACACACAAACACACACACACACACACACACACACACACACACTGTTACGACCCCCTGTGCCCACTTCAGGCTTGGCATAGCCAATACACTGATAGTGCTTACTTTAGCTCAACTAATTGGTTAATGGTATATACCTGGGTTAATGGGTTGGGCTATATACAGGGTTTTTTCTCTCCCTGTCTCTCTCTCGCTGGGTCATTTCTGGGTTCGGCACATTTCTGATTTGAAGACACAAAGATTGATTTCTTTCCTACACGCACCTTATCTCTTTCTATATCTTTTACTCCACTTTTGCGTTGCACCCACGTACGTACATACATTCTATTTTCTCCCCTAGACATCTTGTGAACTGCAGTAATTATGACCGCCGCGCAGCGAAGCGGCGGTCATATAGGTTTAGTCAGATTTTTTCTTCTTTTTTTTCTCTTCTTTTTCCAATGTCCAAATTTCCGTCAAGGATTCCCGGGACTCTGAAAGACCAGGGTACACGAAACTTGGTGGGCATGTAACCTCATATGGATAGCATGGAACCATCGTTTTCGTTTGATCTGTAGCCCCCCCCGCTGGACTGGACCCCCCCCCGAAAGGAGGGCAGGGCAGACACAGTTTTCTGTGAATATCTTGAGAACTGTAGGGACTAGGATGACCAATTTTTTCCGAATGTT
>NC_063208.1:23804314-23869314 GCF_017589495.1 Alosa alosa | reverse complement strand
TTGTTCATTACACTGAAAATATCCTGCCATTTTTCAGTGTAATGAACAACAATGTATTGCAATGTGCAATACATCTAGCATCCACTGTTACTCACTTTGATCTTAACCTGGCATGCTTTATATACACTCACAGGAAAGTAACACAAAAAAAAACAAGTTTCCTGAAGTGGAAACCGATCGTGCCATCTATTTGCTCAACTGCTATCTTGCATGTCAAGCATGTTTTAAATACAAAATGTGAACATCCACATTTGTGTGTAAAATTAGTTGACAAACAACTATAGCTGAAAAATAAACCATAACCTAATTACTTTACAATATAATCTAAAAATGTAAACATTGAGCATTGATCTCCACAGCAAAATAATGAAAATCTCACACAATGATTCATATATGTGATGTTTATACAATGATTAATACAATGATTCAGACACATAAACATTAATATTCATATCAATATCATATTTAAAATGTCTTGCAGACTGCTAAGCTAACATCTAGCGTCTGTCCTCAGTGTACCCATACCAGAGATTGGATCTCAGGGTCAACCCCTATTGGAGGCCACATGACTTCTTAATGTTGACCAAAATTTCCAATTCAGAAAAAAAAAACACTTTTGTGTAATGAGCTCAGTAGGGAAGGGGTTAATGAAAGGGGATTTCAAAGGGGTGCCAGATACTGTCTGTCTGAAATTAAGCAGTCTACAAATACATTTGAAATAGATGGCAGCACCATCTTACAAGAAAACTAGACTATGAGGTGTTTTCTGGAGTGATACTGGTATATTTTGAAAGTTTTTATAGAACCTCCACTCCCGTCTTGATTTACACATGGATACATAAAAGTGTGACACACACACACACACACACACAAAAAAAACAAATCCCTCACGCCTAGAACCAGTGAACAAAGTATATTTAATCTGCTGCGTGAACAATGGTAGTTACAACGGGCAAAATGAGTCACACACACACATACACCCTGGCACATCCTTTAGACTCACATTCAAAACTGACAAAAAAATTAAATTCAAACACACACACACACACACACACACACACACACACACACACACACACACACACTGCAGGGCTTTGTAGCATTTCCACTTTCCACAGTGAGAAACACTTTCTGTGAAATGTAACTTACAAAACATAAATTGGAAAGTGCATCCAGCAAAAAAAAAAAAACTGTGCAATTTCCATGTATCTGAATGATGAAATGACTTTCGCTATTAACACTTCATATTGGCATGGCAGGGCTCATTTTGCATATACATACATCTTTGGTTCTCAATTTACCACTTTATTACACACACTACTGGGTCAAAGGATAAAGTTTAAACAAAAACTCTGTGATATCTCAATTTCACCTGGCCTCTTAAATGTTGGTGTATTGGATTATCCAAACAATCACCACCCACCAAAAGCAGGAAGTGGTTTCAAAAACTTTAATCAGATCTGGATTGGGCCTTCTTTCCTTTTTGCAATTCTGATCTCAATACACCTCTCAGTGTGACTAAAGCATACCATATCCCAGCATATTACTTCATCATATTGCCCTGCCCCTCCCCCCTTCTCACACACAGACACACACACACACACACTCACACACACTCACACGTACACACACACACACGCACACACACACGTACACACACACGTACACACACTTTTGTCCTTCTACAATTTGTGGCATATGAAAACGTTTATAAATGAACTGTCCCCAGAGACATGTGTAGGCCCATTGAGCTACAGACACTCACTGGGAAACTTCCACATTTTCAAGTAGGCTAGATGAAAGTCTACTGAAAGTTGGAATAATAACATTTCATTATTATGAAATCCTTGGCTGCATTCCCTCAGTCCCTGGAGAGAGAGAGACCATGCTTAGCAACAGATATATTCCCGGTTCTCTGTTTCTTTCTTGGGTAATATCAAATACTCAGGCTATGACGCTCATAGTAGAGATGCGCGGTTCGCGGTTACAGCCGCGGGCTCCGCGGTTAAACGGCGGATCGGGCGGATGACGTAAAGAAATATAATATTTTAATTAAATTCGGGCGGGTGGCGGTTGAACCAATCAAATGAAAAAAATATAGCCTATACATTGTTCAATTGTGTTACCTACATCCGAAAAAAACGAGCACACTTTGAAATAGTCAAAATTTCATCAGGCAGTTTGGCCTAGTTGCTTCTATGCATGCTGCTTTGTTTATCTATCAGAGACGGTGTTGCGGAATTGGTGTATTCCGATGTTTCACTGAGCAACCCCTCACACACACACACACACACACACACACACACACTAAAGGTAACAAAGTTTAAAAAATTAAGTAGCCTATCGTAGCCTACCAGCATGTTTTCCTCTCCAGTGTGCAATAAGAAAGTAGAATAGGCTACAGTGCAAGTTGACCGATGATTCATCTCCCATGTCGCGTCTCGTTGCATCACCCATATACATTAAAACAACCAGCGGATGGCGGGCTGGTGGTTTTGAAAATTGGAAAAAAAAAAAACGTTGGTGCGGATGGATGGCGGATGGATGATAAGTTTTGCTATGCGGTTATGGTTGAAATAATAGCCCATCCGCGCATCTCTAGCTCATAGGCCTTCTAATTACTTTCTCTTGATCCCTAAAACCGGTTTACAAGACACCGTTGCCCGTAACAGCTTGTGAGTGTCTGCATTGAGGGGCAGGCCATGTCCATGTCAGGGCAGGCTTGGTGACTGATCTGGCCTCGGTACAAACGCATCACTGGCTTGGCCCTTCCTGTTATGTTTTATCATTATTAAATACGTATCTGTCCACCATGTCAGAACCACCTCTGTTCCTGGTTGTTTTTTCCCATACGAGTTCATAGATGATTCACTGGATTTCCACCACAGAAATGTCTAACTTCTGCCTCAACTTATGATATTGGCTGACATGTATTTTCAATGCAACCTCACATAGGCTTTTTTGTCACTGACATTTTATTTTCAGTGGTTATTTTCCTGTTTGTATTGATAGATTGTTAAAAGGAATGTTGTTCTTCATCAGTCATTCACAGTGACCCTACTGAACCCCACAAGAAAATAATTTATGTCTGTGGCTGTGCTTTGTTGGTGCCCAAACTAACACCACTTAAACCCAGTATCCATACAATACAAACTTTAATGAAGCATTAATAATGCTGTTTATTTCTCTTACTTACTGTCTGCATACATATAAGTAGTAGTTTAAGTAGTAATGTAATGTAGCAATATAATCATTATTCTTGTAAGTATAATTTCATTAAGCGGCACAGTGCCACAGCATTAGCCCTGAGAGGTTGAGATATCAAAATGCATAATAAGGCTTATTTTACCTCTAGGGAATGATATTCATCTTTACATCTTTAGACATCTTTACCTCATGTTAAATGCCGTTTCTTCACTAGATGCTCTTTATGAAGCTATATGTAACTGCATGCAAGCTTTTTTTCCATAATAACAGCTTGATAGGGTATATACACTTATACACTACAATATTATACCGCTTGATGAGTGCAGTCTTGTCTACAGTAGAATGTAGATGCATGGCAAGTTCCATACGTCTAACGCATTTGGGTGTCTACAATCCTTACTGAATACTGGGTTTAAACAGGGAGGGTTAAAGTGGAGTAGTCAAGGATCCTTGGTTTAAAGGTGTGACGGAAATGTTGGAAAATAAAAACGTTCTAAAGACTATCTGGGTTGGAATTTCAGAACCTTGAATGGTTGCGGAATGGAATTTTTTGTTAAAATGTACAAAAGCTCACACCTTTAATGGTTAAGTAAAGTGTTACCATGATTTCTTACCTTTGGTCTTAGGCCTAGGACTACTGAACTTTGAACATCCTTCACCCATACGTTACACAAGTTTCCACTTCCTGTTCACTAATGTGTCAGCAGTTATGTATGGATACTGTCTTTTAGGTTGTTGACCACCAAAACAGCAATTTCCACTAAGGCCCATATTTTGAGAATTAAGCTACCCCTATTTTTATGGTTTACAGTTGTGAGCATATTACTGGCAGAGAGAGTCAACTGAGAGTCAACAGTTCAACTTCTGAGAGTCAACAGTTTGCGTGATAGGCGACTCACAGGACATCAGCTTCAAGCACAACTCAATAGTGAGTTGCAGGTTTGACAGGTCGAGTTGCAGCAAGAAAGCCGTTGCAAAGATGTTACAATAAGAAAAAGAGGCTTGCCTGGGCCATGAAACACCGCCAATGGACTACTGAAGACTGGAAGAAGGTGTTATGGACTGATTAATCAAAATGTTGGTTCATCATCACACAGGATTTTTGTATGTCGTAGAGTAGGCAAAAGGATAGTTCCTCAGTGTGTGATCAACTGTCAAACATGGAGGAGGACGCGTGATGGTCTGGGGTGGTTTAGCTGGATCCAGGGTTGGTGACAGAGTGACAGGCACCCTGAACCAGAACGGCTACCTCAGCATTCTGCAGCGCCATGCAGTACCCTCTGGTTCATGGGCCTAGCTGGTCAGGGGTTCATCCTACAGCACAATATGGTAAGCTTGAAAACATGGAGTGGCCAGCAGTCTCCAGGCTTAAACTCCATCGGGGTGTTCTTTTGACCGGTATATACTATTAATATATGAATATATTTTTCATACCCCTGGCAAATATTGATTTAAAGTTGATTTGCTCTTGACTGATATGTTTGTTCTGACTGAAAATGACACTGCCACATGATAAAAGATTCTAAGACAATGTGGTAGAAGCATGGAATCATAAAAATAAGTGTTTTTGTCATTTTTAACATTTTTATGAAAAATGGTGTGTCCAAAATTATTCATACCCTTTTTTTAACAATCACTGGAAACATCTTTATTTGCATTCACAGCTTTCAAAATGGTTCATATAATACCTACCAAGCAACCCGGGTTTTGAGGCAGGAACGATTATTTGCCATCACTCTGGCCTCGTTCTCACTTTTTTGACAGATTAAGGTCTGGACTATGGCTAGGCCACTCTAAAATATTGATATTGTTCTCTGTTAACCATTTCTTGGCTTGTTTGGCTGTATGTTTTGGATCATTGTGTGGTTTAATGGTCCAATGCCGCCTATTGCGGCAGGTCTCTCGGCACATTGCCTGATCTTTTCCTCCAGTATCTGAATATAAATATATTATATATATATATATATATATATATATATATATTATATAAAAGTAAGATTACCCAAAACTGAAAAATAATGTACATTTCAGAAGTATGAGTAGGCCTACCTAAACCTGTCAGATGGTTACATGACAGGTACAAAAGGTGCTTTGTATTTAAATGTAGACTAGTTTTCTTAAAAAATCTAGAGGGAATGGGGTAGTAAATACATTTAACTTTTTTGTTTTAGTAGGCCTAATAACTTACACGCAGGCTTTATCACAATACTGCGATCGTCTACTCATAGGATGTTTATTCATCCCACAGTCATACAGGATAAATGAAATCAACGGAATATACGTCAGCTGTTTTTTCAGTTTTAAGTCATTATGAAATTATTAGTAGGAGTGGTTTTGGGATTTCCTTAAGTTTGAATCTATATAAATATTCGGACAAAACGTGTTCATTACTATCTTCTCTGCAAAATGCCTTCCCTA
Source organism: Alosa alosa (assembly GCF_017589495.1). NCBI lineage: Eukaryota > Metazoa > Chordata > Actinopteri > Clupeiformes > Clupeidae > Alosa > Alosa alosa. The sequence goes on along the minus strand of NC_063208.1, from coordinate 23,863,689 downwards.
CTGAGTAAGAGAAGCGTCAAAACTTTCTCAGGTTCTTATTGGTTCAATGGGTGGGTTAGGCAACTCCTCGATACTTTCTCTCATCCTGCTTCTCACTTTCTTCATTGCAGGCTCACTTATCTGCGCGCTTCTTGCTGCTACCCTCTCGTTGACGGAAGGGAAGTCAATAGCCTACGTAGTAGAATCTGGAGACGTCTCGGGAGATGAGTTTGAAGCCAAGACAGATAATCCAGTGGTCAAGACAGCGTCACTTCTACAGGAGGAGGTGGCTATACTGAAGGCAGAGGTAAACATAAAGTACTGCTTAAGAGTCGTAAGTAAGAGTCGTAGTAGCTATTTTTGAAAATCACAATATGCTTTGTTCGATGTTTTTTTTTCTCTCTCAGTTCAATTCGAACTTCTCGGACGTAGATGACACATATGACATCAAATCACCAATCAATAGCATATCTGATGGATGCTTCCCTGGCAACTTCAACAAGGTAGGCCGTGGCATTAAATGTTAGGCTTTGGACCGTGTTGGTCCAAATAGAAACCACTACTTAAAAAATGATATTTATATTATTGGTTTATTTGATAGGTACCATGCATATTTATGAACATTGTTGTATAAAAACACCATGTAAATATGCCCGAATTAGCGTAAAGGTAACCACTTTCCATCTGTAGTCCCTAGGCAGGTGCCATATGACTAACATAGAGACAGCCAGCAGTCATACAGCACTCATTCACTATAAATTAATTCAACATGTTTAACTCATACCGTGTTCATTTGCAGTCCAGATGCTTGAAAAGGATCGCCACTGGCATTCTGCAGTATGTGAAACAGATGCAATATGTCAAGGAGGAATTCCAGTCCACTCTTGTTGATGGAATCATCCACAGGACCAGTACACTGCAAAACCTCGTCAAAGATTTGGTAGGCTAGGCTTGTTATTTGTTGTTTTAATGTTCTGTTTGGCTGTCTGCAGAATTGTTCTGGTTTAATCCAAACTTTCACTGCGTAATCTAAATCGGCACATTATGCCTAATGATCGTCCATCATCTTTACCAAGAGACGACCCAACCCACTATTGATTGTAATTCAGTTGAAACGCGAATTGCCCCCCTGAAGACTCATAGGCCTAATCTTATGTGGACTTGGTAAAGAGGAATTTATGAGCAATCAGCATTTTTGAACTCCAAGACATAGGCTTACAGAAAAAGAGAAAATAGAAATGTGATTGTCAAGGTGGTGTAAGCTTCTTCTATTCTCTGTAATAATGGTTCCATCGGTGTCATCACAGCAGAAACCCAAGGACAGGGCCGATGATGACAAAATTTCCGAGGACATTCTCCCCAAAGATAGCCAGTGGGAGAGGAAGACGGTAACGAAAGCTATCCTGCGTAGCTTTGACCAGTTTCTCATTGATGCACATCGAGCTCTGCGCCACATTACCCGGACCAGGAAGTTTGGCGAGAGAAGACATCAGCTACCTCATGAGTTGACACCTTTAAATTAACTTGAAAATAACTTGAAATGCCCTATTTATGTTCTTTTTTTGCACATTTATTTATTTGGTTATTTATATAATAAATTATTGTATTGTATTATTATATTATTTTGTATGTATTTTTCTATTCTATATGTAATCATTTGACTATGATGCACTATGATGACTATGGAACTGTTTTGTAACTTGTTTGTAACATTAAAGGTCTCTAAAACAACAGTCAAAAATGTTTGGACTCCTCTTGTTGAAATGGATCATTTTATCAACATTCAAGGAATTTATTGGGCAAATAAAACACAGACACTTATCAAAATGGACAGACATGTATACAGCACAATCCTCAATGACAAAGACAAGCACTTCATGGACATAATTACCTACACCTGCTGACACTTTCAGAGTAAAGTATTACAAAAAAAAAAAACAGTCTCTTAGGAGACAGAACTGACATTGATGTATATCACCAGGCAGTAGACTAAGGTTGTCCTTTACTGGACATTGTATTCCAGTACAGCAGAGGGTCCAGTTGGCTGTGGTGTGTCCTCTCAAGAGGTGCCTGGTGTGTCCATGGGGTTTTCGCCGGCAGCCATGGGTGGAGATGATGGTGTGGTGAAGATGGCTTACAGTGGCTTGATCTCTCATTGTCATCACTGCAAGCTCTCAGCCCCACAGCAAACTACACCAGAGAGGGTGGGGAGTGAGAAGAAAGAAGCACTTTATAGTGGTGAATCCAATAAACAAACCTCGCTCAAAGTCATGACTTGACTGCGTAATACTGTTTGTTTATGTGCACTAGTCTGATTACTAGATGCCTTCTTCGCTGCCAATGGAAAGGTGGAAGGTTGTCTCTTAAAAAATGTATCCAAATACTTTAACATATGTTCAATGTGGAATGTGGATGTGCATCTTCAGTTAGTGTATACAAGCCCTTTCTACGTTCAACAAGGGCAAGTTCAATGCAGGGTTCAATCTATATTACTGGGTCATTCCGTGTCAAAACAGGACAAAATCCAGGAAAATAGTAGTAGTAGTAACACTTTATTTGTCCCAGAAGGGCAATTATTTTGCAGAGGTAGCATGCAAGGTTACACACACACACACACACACACACACACACACACACACACACACGCTTCCACAAGATAAGTCAAAACACAGAATTAAAATAAGTCGAAGCACAGAATTAAAAATAATAAATAGAAATAGAAGGAAATGGCTGCGGCTCCATCTCAGATTTTGCTATAATTTTGCTAAAATTGATTTTGTATAATTTTTACACTCATCTTGGAGGCCTTGTTTGGGCATTAATATCTTAAAGTATTATTCCTAGCCTGACCAAAATTTGCAGGATGGAAGACAAACACGTTATCCGTATGACTGGACCATTAAAAGTTTGTACTGCATGGCAATTATTTATTTTATAAGGCCCTTGTACCCACAGGGCATCAATCAGTTGAGTTTATCAATCAATTGAGGTCTCTGCAATAAATGCACATGAAGATATTAAGGATAAAAAAGGTGTGATGGCACTTTTTTCATGTTCATAGGACTAAAATGGTATGTGGGGTAGCTAGTAGGAACACTCAAATCAATGTGGGAAAAGTCATTTTGTGTATGAAGTGCCAATGATGTACCATTTTTCATTAAATACATACACTTACTTGGTTATATTCTACAGCTATGCATTTTCTTGTCCCTGATGTTTTTTGAATGTTTTTTACTTTATTTATCTATGGTACAGTTATGTGCAGAATAATAGCAGTGCTTTTAAAAAAAAAAATAATAAAGCTCAAAATCTTTACAATAGCTGTATAGAATTCCATAATATCAATGCATTGGGAACACTGCACATTCAATTTCAAATCAAAACATGACCAATAGCATGGCATGACCAGACCTTGTTTGCATTTTTCTTTACAAACTCAAACATTTACTGCATAAACTGAAAAATGTCTCAAGATTTTGCTTTACTTTGAATCACTGCACTAATACCTAATTGCACTACCATTATTTCTGAGAATTGCTTCACATTAGGGCTAGGCCTGTCAAACTCGATTCCTTTTAAGGATCCAGGTTATTCTCTCAGAGTCACTCACTAAACTGATCCGGGTTGAACGAGTCACTTGAGTCACTTGAGTCAGTATTGCTAAATCGCAAAGAAATTCAATCCTACGTTCAAGCAGTGCAGTGGGGTGCTTCATTTTGTTAAGTGCCTTCTCATGTTGGATGTGGATCCTTCATGATTTGAAACCAGGTTTTTGCAGTACTTGCATTTAGCCTTTAGAGTTTTGCTCTCCTGGTCAAAGTGCATCCACACATTGTTCATCTTTCTGGTGCTCATGTTCAGAAACTTTGATCTTATTGACAGAGAGGGTAGCCTATATTATAATAATTAATTATTTGTTGTTGTTTTGTTAACAATAGAAAAGTTTGCCTAGGTCTAATGCTACTCTGCTACAATGTTTATTACCACTACTATATACTAATAGTAGGCTACTAGGAATCTATTCTAATAAGTATTATAGGCTGCTAATACTAGGCAACTAATATTACTATTAATCATAGCTACTACTGTTAGGTAGCCTAATATAATATAATATAATATAATTTAAAATAGCCTAATATAATAGCATCAAAACCTCCACCCACTCACGGGAAAGAAAGCAGTTTGAGCCAGACTGTTTATTTATTGTCTTAACCTAGCCTAAGCAATTGACTTTCAATGTAGACATAGAAACAGGGAATTAGAAATGCCGGTAAATAAAATAAATTATTGTTATTATTACTACTACTACTATTCTCATTAGGCCTATTATTATTATCACTTTGACACGCAGTAGAAACTAGGCTACTTTCGCTTCGTCTACAGATCCACTCATGACAATGTAGCCGGCTGATTCGGAATGACTCGCACTCATAACAACATAACGTAACCCGGTCCGCCCGGCTGATCCAAATGACCCAGGTAGGCTAGCCTAGGCTACTCAAGCAACTCCATACAGTGCTTGCAATGTTCCTGACTGTCTTCGACCTAATTATGACCGCCCGGCACTTAAGCCAGGGCGTCATATAGGTTTAGTCAGATTTTTTTTTTTTTTTTTCTTTTTTCGCATGTCCAAATTTCCGTCAATGATTCCGGGACACTGAAAGACCGGGGTAGACAAAACTTGTGTGGGCATGTAACCCCATATGGATAGCATGGAACCATCGATTTTTCGTTTTGATCTGTAGCCCCACGCTGGACTGCACCCCCCCGAAGGAGGGTAGGGCAGACACAGTTTTCTGTGAATATCTCGAGAACCGTGAAGGTTTAGGAGGACCATTATTTTTTTGTATGTTGATCCCAAGGGGCCATGTCAACGCATTCCATAACCACTCATTTCATGTATAGCCACCTAGTTAAACACAAAAAAAAAATGAGGTGGTGTAATTGAAGGTATCTGTGACCTAACATAGTCAAAACTGCACGAAATTGGAAGTGTAGGATCATTATGACACCCTCTGTATGCACGCCAAGTTTTGTGGAATTCCGTTCATGGGGGCCACACAATAAATTAATTTATGTTACTATACACCAACTGGCCTGTAGGTGGCGGAGACAGTTTTCTGTGAATATCTCGAGAACCGTGGGGCCTAGGAGGTCCACCTTTTTTTTTTTTTTGTATGTTGGTCTTAAGGGGCATGTCAACCCATCCCATTACCACTTATTTCATGTATAGCCACCTAGTTAAAAATTAAAAAGCATAAAATTAGGTGTTTTCATCTCAATATCTCTGGCTGACAAGGTCAAAACTGCACAAAATTAAAAGTGTAGGATCATTATGACACCCTCTGAATGCATGCCAAGTTTTGTGTACTTTCGTTCATGGGGGCCTTACAATAAAATAATTTATGTGTACATTTAGTGACGTTACACCAACAAGGATTCCGGGACACTGAAAGACCGGGTACACAAAACTTGGTGAGCATGTACCCCATATGGATAGCATGGAACCGTCATTTTTTTCGTTTTCATCTGCAGCCCCCGCTGGACTGGACCCCCGAAGGGGGTAGGGCAGACACAGTTCTCTGTGAATCTTTTATGGTATGTTGGTCTCAAGGGCCCACATAAACCTGGCTCATAATCACTCATTTGTGATTTGCCCCCGTAAAAAAAAAATGAAAATCAGTAGGATTAAAAGAAAGCCAAAATAAATATTCATTATCATCATCATGGCTGCATTTTCAGTATTGGCGAAGTAGTCGTTTGTCCACTAGATGGGCGATCGTTGCAGTGAGGCGTAATTTTGTTGGAAGTTAAAGGGGTTGGAAAAAAAAACAATGGACGCTTCATACAAGGACTGTAATTTACATGGCGAACATCTAATAAGGATAGGGCGATGTTCACATGAAGTGTAATTCCCATTTCTTCTTGAAGCCCGAAATAAATCTGAGGATGTTTATCGGACATGCTTGGTTTTACTGCAGGTCGTTAATCTTGTAATATCAATAAGGACCTAGGTAATGTTACCGTTAAGCGTTGGTTGAGTGATGGAGGCATTTGATTTATTGCATTTGTAGAAAACTATAAATCTTGGTTATACCAAACAAATGTATAGCAGCACTGTTTGTATCTTTCGACTGTCATTTATTGCCGCGTGCTACAAAAAATCATTCTGTGCAATGGAAGATTTACCAACGTTACACCGGTCTGATGCAGTTTTGCCTATACATGCATTGAGACTGAGGCGCCTGTTTATTTTGTTTTAAGTGCGTGCAGGGTGTGAGAGGGGAATCGATGTGCTTTGATTACAGCTTGGTAGTTGTAGTCTGTGAAATTAAAAAGCACGTGTGTGAAGTATCCAAACAATGACACCTTCATTTCATTATGGCTGTTTTAGCAAAACACCTTAAGCTACTGTGTAGTAGGTCCCATTTAGAAGTGGCTACTTCATTTGCGCTTTCCTTGACTCATGGAGCTGCGTGAATGTTATTACAACTTTAAGCCACAATATGACAGTTTAAGTCCGCTTGATACTGTAAGGTAAGCCATTGGTTTCCAAAGGAGATTTTATTTGTGTCGCTATAGCATAGCCTATTGACAATTTATGTTGTCTATAGGCTTACCTTATAATCCTACCTGTAGCTTAGGGAAGCTAACAACTTTCTATTAGGATCTAGTTTGTTAGTTACCGTTTTGTCATAACTCCCTGATGCATTTTTGCATTTAGAATAGCCAGAGCGTGTATATCTCAATCGGAAAATTAAACAATATCGGTGCCTATGGACTAGGCTGGGTGAACCCAGCCTGATCTGCCCGCTATTTATTTTTTGATTTCTTAAAAGATTGAGCTTGGTCTGATGAAAGCCAGACTAGCCATGGACCCCAGTTAAACAATGCAAGGGAACATGAATCAGCCTATATTTGCACTAACAATAACGGACAAAAGCTCTTCAACTTTGGCCCGTTAAAATGTGTATGAACAGTCTAGTTTAACGCATTTCATCAAGGCCCATTTGGACATGTCAGTTATTTGCACCACTGGTTAGATGTAAAAAACAGCACTTCGTTTCAGACTAGGCTACTGTTACTTAATTTGTGCATTAACAATAACGTTTCAGACTACTGTTACTTAATTTGTGCATTGACAATAAAGTATTACATGAACTAAAGATGACTAAAATCTTATGTAGAAGAAGAAACATTCACAAAAATCCATCCATCCAAAATGACCTTTGTTTTTGATAGCTGTTGAAAACGGCATGGAACTGACAGAGATGTTTTTGTTTATAAATACATAAAAAAAAAAAAAAAGAAAATAACATTATGCTGATACCTTTTGCTTTTCCCAAATACAATGTAGCCTACAGGTGTAAAGTGACCTTTCATCAATCCAGTTGCAATGGATGAACTGTGATGAACTGCCCTACTTGTGATTGTTTAGAGATTTTAAAGGTTTTATAACAATTCTACATCTTCTTTGGCTATTTCTACAATCTATTCACCTTTTCAGCACCAGTAGGGTACTTTCTGTGCATCCGCACACACACACTCAGGCATGCCAAACAAGCATACACAAAAGTTTCAAAGAGTGGGGATGGAGTAAAATATGGAGACAAATTGAAGTGTGATTTATTTTCAAGGAACGGATGTACAGGACTGACTGGCGGTCATATTTTGTACCGCTATATTGGTACATCTAGTTGCATTTTAAAGCAACTCCATACAGGCTATAGCGACCTAATTGCATTTTAAAGTAGGCTATGCGTGCAGAATATATGTTATTTCATAAGTGAAAGCATGGCTTTTTTTGTAGATTTTCTTTTAACCTTGACGAGGAGTTACTCGCTCCTCTAAAGATCCACTCATGACAACGTAGCCGCCTGACTCGCACTCATAACAACAACGTAACCGGCCGCCTGGCTGATCCGACTGACCCAGGTAGGCTAGCCTACTCTCCATACAGAGCTTGCAATGTTTCGGACTGTCTTCGCGACCTAATTGCATTTTAAAGTAGGCTATGCGTGCAGAACATATGTTATTTTAGAAGTGAAAGCATGGCTTTTGTTGTGGATTTGTTTTTCACCTTAACGAGGAGTTACTCGCTGCTCTAAAGATCCACTCATGACAACGTAGCCGGCTGATTCGGCTGACTCGCACTCATAACAACGTAACCGGCCCACCCGGCTGATTCGACTAACCCGGGTAGATACTCAAGCATGAGCGTGCAGTTCGGACTGTCTGCACGACCTAATTGCATTTTAATATGCTACATCTAAATCTAATTATGTCTAGGCTACATGCAGAACATTGAATGTTATTTCAGAAGTGAAAGAATGGCTTTTGTTGTGGAATTGCTTTTCACCTCGAGAAGCAGCTACTTGCTCTTGCAGATCCACTCATGACAATGTAGCCGGCTGATTCGACTGACTCGTACTCAACGTAGCCTAACCGGCCGGCTGATCCGACTAACCCGGATTGCTACTCAGCCTCTCCAATCTGAGTCCCATGGTCTGTGAGTCTGCAATGTTTCCGGCTCTGCGGGAAGTTAACCAGTTATCTCGGACTGCCTGCTCACTCAGTCGCTTGAGTTGATTTGTGGATTTGTGGTTGCCTACGAAATTGTTACATTTTTGGCAGCTACGATGGCTAGGGCTAGGAGGATAGCTAATGTTGCAAGAGGTTTGTGTGTGGCGCTTTTATATCGTTTTAGATTGAATTGTAGTAGGACTCAACTGATCCGAGTTAATGATACTAGATACTCGCGACTCATGGGTTAATTTAAAGACACGGGTGAAAGATCTGAGTGAGTCACGACTCAAACTCCTTTAATTAGGGCTGTCACTTTACGTTCGAAAATCGATTGCACAATCGATTGGACCAACCAACACAAGTTTCGAAAACTAAAATAGGGAATCGATTTTAACCAAATATGTACACTATTAATTTTAAACGAATTAAAGAAATGAAAAAGATAGATGTAACAAAACTCAGGAACAAGCAGAAAAATAACAAATAATTCCGAAGTGCAGTAAGCATTGCGAAAGCTAAAAAGAAAATTCCCACCAATTTTATGCACCGGAAACAGCTTTTTCAATCGGCTGCTGTGCTGGTGTTTTGTCAAAAAATTGAGGACAACGGGATCAACCTGTGCGACATGAGAGATACGAGTGATAGGCCCTAATAACTTGAGGAGTTCGATATGGAAGCACTTCGGGGTTTGGGTATTTCAAACTATGGAGAAGGACAAAGCGGTATGCAAACTGTGCAGTCGTGAGACGAAATTTGTTTGACATTTCTAATTGTAAACGCAGCCACGTTGAAGCCTGCAGTAATGTTTTTCACTGATGTTATGGCAGTCCACTCTGCTTATTGTTTTTCAAGAATGTTACACTCCTATTTGTCATTGTGCACGAAACTTCACGCCATTGTGCGTCTTCAAGCGCCCCCTTTACGTTCGTCCTAATGCCTGTTAGTTGTTCGTGGATTGTCCTATATTTGGTGTTGAAAATTGAAACGTCTTTAGACATGAAAAATCAATTTTACAATCGATTCAATGAACAATTATGTCTCAAGAATCGAACAGGATTTTTTCACAAAACTGACAGCCCTACTTCACATCTGTGTTGCATGGAGTCGACCAACTACTGGCACCTGTGAACAGGTATTCCAGCCGTGGACGATTGAATGACATTCCACAATTCCTCTGCATTTCTGGGTGGTGTACTGGTTAGGGCTTCGAGCTTGTAACCGAAGGGTTGCCGGTTCGAGCCCTTGAGCAAGGCACCTAACCTCTCACTGCTCCCCGAGTGCCGCTGTTGTTGCAGGCAGTTCACTGCGCTGGGATTAGTGTGTGCTTCACTTCACTGTGTGTTTCACTAATTCACGGATTGGGATAAATGCAGAGACCAAATTTCTCTCACGGGATCAAAAGAGTATATATACTTACTTACTTATTTCCTCTTCAGCATAAGACAACATGACCTTTTCAAATATTTTGATGTATTGAAACCAGGGCGTCTGCCACTTCGGATCTTAGGCCAGCTCGTAGCGTAGGCTACTGAAACTGATTTGGAAATTGTTTGTAGCCTATGCGTAATAGCCTATTTTGCCTGTCCATGCCTTGTCGGGATTTTAAATGTTTGCGTAATTATAGCCTATTCTATGTAGAAGAGTTAAACGGGAAATTTGAGATAGGCCTTGTCAGCAACAGACAGGTTTGTTTATAAACAGGGTTGGAATTATAGCGCAAGCCTTTGAAGATCTCCATATGGATAAAACTTAGGCTACAACCAGGTAAGGAGTTTAGCACATATCCAGAAATATTTTTGATAAGAAATTATTTATAGGCATAGGTTAGGCCTACAGTAAGTCTGTAGGCTATGGGATGGATAGCCCATCTAAATGTTTTTGGATGCGCCTGTGATTTATTATTTTTGGGCATAGCTACGGGTATAGGCTAAATCAAGGGGAAATAATGAGTACGTCTATTCTAAGGTAAAGTCCACAAAAATAGACTTGATTGGCCCGCCAAACACTGCTGGAACTTTAAGAACGAATGATATTTTGCGTTCCGAACCGGTTCAGGACCGATATGTTGGTGGCGGAACGCATGCAAGAACGAAAACGTTAAACATAGGCCTACCTGAACCGTTCGGAACGGAACGTTTGAAAAATAATTTTGTTTTCAAGCCCCGATTGAAACTGATCCATGATCTCTGGTGTGCGATAAATAGGTCCAACACCACAGTATGAGAAACATCCCCATAACATGAATTGTGCACCACCATGCTTTACTGAATTCAAGGCACAGTACACTGCAAAGACAGTAAAGCATGGTGCACAATTACGTTTAATTAATGTTTAATCCTTAAAATCTTCAAGCTCATTATATGTGGAGAGCTCAAACATTAATAAGATGTATGTAAAGAAAAATAATTTGCACTTTTTTTCCAAATCTAGGGCATCAAATCTAGGGAAAATCATACTGAGAACTTGGTTGTTCCCTACAAAGTTTGGGCTGCCTATGAATAATATGTTTCATTAATATTAAAGGTTGTATCAGCGATTTTAGGGCCAAAAAAGGTCCAAACATAAATAATCACATTCATCTAATCTTTCCTAACGATCTGCTTGCTGCCTGCCCCATAAAACATGTTGGTACAGTTGACTGGGCTAAAGAGAGATTGAATAGTCAAAAAAACGCATCTCTGTAGGCAGCCTAGGCTCCGAGATCTGTATACAAACATTGCTACCAACAACAAAACAATGGCAACCACTCAAAGGCAAAATAGAGTGTTTCAACCAATAACTGACGAGATGTGCGTTTAGGAGAGTTTCAATTGCACGGGAGGGAGGGGGAAGGAGTAGCGAGCTAGCTCTCTGTTTTGTTTGAACATCTATCGATGATACAACCTTTAATGCTCAAACATTGCTTCCCAGACAATGTGATTTTCAGGCTGTAAAAAAGAAGTAATTTCAAGGGCTGAAAATAATAAGCATGGAAGCCAGCCCGAATTGAGCCCCGCCCACAGGTTGGAAAGTTCGATCTGGGCTTGTTCCATTGAACACCAGTCTCCACAGAGATATTCAATCTCTCTTTAGCCCAGTCAACTGTACCAACATGTTTTAAAAACAACTGTTCCTGTTCCAAAGAATTCACATCCTGCCAGCCTGAATGACTACCGCTTTGTTGCAATGACATCTATAGCTATGAAGTGCTTTGAGAAGAGAGTTAAAAACTACATTTGCTCCTCATTGCCCCAAAATCTAGATCCCCTGCAGTTTGCCTATCGGTCTAATAGATCTACTGATGATGCCATTAATTTTATACTGCACACTGAATTAGCCCACCTTCATAACAGGGGAGGGGATTATGTGCAAATGCTGTTTATAGATTTCAGTTTGGCATTTAATACAATCAAACCTGTTACACTCATCACTAAGCTGGAAGATATTGGACTGCATTCATCTCTGTGTAAATTTATTTTTAATTTATTTTTCTTGACTGGTAGACACCAGGTGGTGAGGGTGGGTAGCCACACCTCTTCATCCCTTACCCTCAACACAGGAGCACCACAGGGCTGTGTTTTAAGTCCACTGTCCTTTACACACATGACTGTATGGCAGTACATGACTCAGACACCTGAAGTACTTATGCTACCTCAGCAATTACTTAAGAACTTTTACAGAGCCACCATTGAAAGTATTATCACTGGGAATATAACAGCTTGGTATGGAAACAGCACTCAGCAAGATTGTAAAGCCCTAAAGAGAGTAGTGAGATCAGCTGAACGCATCACCAGGAGTGCACTACCCAACCTAGAGGAAATATATACATCAGGAGATTAAAGGGACACCAGGCAACATTTTCGTGTTAATTACTCATCTTCGAAAGTCGGTATATGGTTAAATGACTCATTACAGGGCGAATGAAGACATAAGAAAAGGAAAAGAGCTTTAGACCGAGCGAGGGGGAGTTTCATAGAGAAAAAGCATCAGGCTTGCCTGGTGTCCCTTTAAAGTCCAGAGTAAAGAAAATCACCAGAGATCACCCTAACAACTGCCCGCTTCTCTGCCCTACACTCTGGGAAGAGTTATTGCTGCCTGAGGGCCAACACAGAGAGAATGCAGAAAAGTTTTCATCCCCAAGTTATACGGATACTGAATGAGGACTGTAGCAAGAACACAAGCATGTTGGAAACACCTCATGCACTTTAGACATTAAATGTTATTCTTTTTTTCTATTTATTTACTTATTTATTTACACATTACACAGCCATGGAGACAGTGGAGAAATCATTTCACTACATATACACTTTATAATTGTATGTGACTAATACATTTGAATTTAATTGATTAGAATAGAATTTGAGTATAGTCAGGCTAGAAAATACTATGAAGACATGGGACCCATTCTTGACAAGGTTTGAACAAAATTTTAGATGCTGCAGCAACAACCTTATCTGATTTGACACAGAGTGACCCTACTGAACATCCTTCTATCATCCTTGTATGCAATGTTACAAACATGAACAAAATCCTACGAATTTACAACGGAGAGCATCATGCCTTCTGCCTAAGCATGTCGTATCCCAATCTCTTTCTCTCACGCAGGCAGGCAGACAGACAGACAGACAGACAGACAGACAGACAGACAGACAGACAGACAGACAGACAGGCAGGCAGACAGACAGACAGACAGACAGGCAGACAGAGACAGACTACCTTATTAGTGAGGGCTCAGGCATGCCAGGATCAGCTCCTCGTTTGAATCCTGTAAAATCAAACAACCAAAAATATTTGATTTTCTCATTCTGAATCTTTTAAAGCTGGCTTTGAGGTTCAAATGACTGATTTCAATAACAAATATATTATCAGAGGAAGAGATGCAGTCTTCGCTCAGAAGAAAGGACATACATAGGATAGATGTTCCTACCATGCATGGATCCCAAAGGTACCATTTCATGCATAGATAGAACAGTGTTGAGCAAGCGTTTTAATTTCTGGCTTCAGAATAGGGAAGCTTTCTAGAGAAGTCACCTTAGCCACCCCAGGCAATTTGTCGCTTTTTTAACTCAATACGGGGAAATTAAGGATTAGGGACCAACACCGTTTTGCATCAACACTTCAAGCTCTTATAGAGATAAATGCACTGATGATCTGACCACTTTTCTATGGATCTTTCTGGAGAAAAACATCACTATGCTTCCAATTTTCACAACCAATAACAACTTAGTACACCTTAAATGAGAACAATTTATCGTTAGTATCTGGGTCTGCTGATATCACAATCACTGACCACATAGCTGCTGATGGTAATTTTCCTAGTATCAGTTATCTGGAAACTCAGTAAGGATGATGGTCAATCATGAAAGGCCTGCACCGTACCACCTGGACATGGTATGTGTGGATTTGTTTACAAACTGGCATAATCTCCGAAAGAGCCATGTGGACTGACAAGGTAATATTACACAATTTCCTAGAAATAGTAGGCTACTGCACAATTGCCGTAGAGCAATTTGTGATTCTCCAGATCGGGGAGAGCAAAATCGAAAGGCTGGTCCTCCGTAGACGTGTAGGGTACGCTAAGGCACGCTATTCTTCCTTTTACAAATTAGCTTACCATCAAAATGTCTTTGAAGTTGAAAAAACATGCATAGGACGCCTGTAAGACTACATTTGCTTCCTGAATAATGAGGCTCCACGAGAATGCCCCATTCCGCCTCCATATCGCAATAAAGGAGCAACTATTCTGCAATAAAAACCCAGTCAGTAAGGCGCCAAGGTGCTGGCGTTTGGGAATCGAGCACAAACGGACAGCTTACAAAGTGCCAACACCAACTGCCATACCTGTCACTCACATCCCTTGCGTTAAATGTGCAAGTACAACCCCAAATCAGAAAAAGTTGGGACGTTGTGTAAAATGCAAATAAAAACAGAATGTCACAATATACAAGTCTCATAAACCTATATTTAGCAGCAAAAAGGACAAAGACAACATATCAAATGTTAAAAATTAAACTTTGGACTATTTCATGGAAAGTATACGTTAATTTTGAATTTGATGCCAGCAACATGTTTCAAAAAAGGTTGGGACAGAAGCATGTTTAGCACTGTACTGCTTCACTTCTTCATTTAACACAATTCTGTAGTTTAGGAAAATGTTTAGGAACTGAGGAGACCATTTGCTACAGTTTTGAGAATGAAATGTTGTCCCATTACTCCCCGATATTGGATTTCAGTTGCTCAACAGTATGGAGTATTCTTAGTCATGCTTTTCATTCCACACATAATTTGAGAAATTAGCACCTGGACTCTTCCTCTATGGAGAAATACTATTTAAATATGTGCAGAATTCATTTTGGCATTGTTTTCCCGAAATATTCAAGGTCATCCCTGGAAAAGACATTACCCGGATGGCAGTATATGTTGCTTAAAACCTGTATACATTATTCAGAATTGATTTGCTTTGCCAAATGTGCAAGATGCTCATGCTGTAGGCACTAATGCTCCTCCACACCGTCATAGAGGTTGGGTTTCGAACTGAGCGCTAAAACAAGTTGGATAGGTTGAATACTTGGATAGGCCCTCTCCTCTTTAGCCCAGATGAGTCAATGATTTCCAAAAAGAATGGAAAACTTTGATTGGTCTAACGACAGGACCTTTTTCCATGTTACCTCAGTCCATTCTAGCTCAGGCCCAAATAAGAGGGTGGCATTTTCTGTATCATGTCTCAATACAATTTTAGCTGTTACAATTTTGGCTGCAGTTTTTGAATTGAGTATCAAACTGGGCACATAGACAATGGTTATCAGAGGTTTTCCTGAGCCCATCCAATGACAGGTCTGGAAACAGATCTGGTGTTGATGCAGTGCCATCTGAGCTCTAAAAGATCACGGACATCCAATTTGTTTTTCAGCTCTTTCCCTTGTTTGCAAAGATTTCTCTGGATTCTCTGAATGTTTTAATAATATTATGTCCTGTAGATGATGAACTCCCTAAATATGTCACAATTTCATGTGAAGAAGCATCATTTGTGCACACAGGTTTACACAGAGGGATGAATACCCCTACATCTTTACTTCTAAGTAGGGCTGGGATAAACGATTATTTTTTAAACGATTAATCTAGCGATTATTTTTTCGATGCATCAATTAATCTAACGATTCATTTTTTCAGTTCGATTCGATTATCTCCCCATTAATTGACTAATAGCAACTTATACATGTTGATTTAAGTATAAATATAGTATAAGTATATATACTTTTTTGATCCCGTGAGGGAAATTTGGTCTCTGCATTTAACCCAATCGGTGAATTAGTGAAACACAAACAGCACACAGTGAACACACAGTGAGGTGAAGCACACACTAATCGGCGCAGTGAGCTGCCTGCTTCAACGGCTTTCGGGGAGCAGTGAGGGGTTAGGTGCCTTGCTCAAGGGCACTTCAGCCGCGGCCCACTGGTCGGGGCTCGAACCGGCAACCCTCCGGTTACAAGTCCAGAGTGCTAACCAGTGGGCCACGGCTGCCCAGATATTTACATATCTGAATGAAAAAAAAACATGAATTCCTTAACATATATACATATGGAATATATGTTTATTGCTCTTAAGATTCCAAAATAAAAGACTATACAAGTGCAAAGTAATGAAATGAATTCAGTTCAGTTCAGTAGGTGAATGCATTCAGTTTAAGACTAAGTGAGGGAATCCCTGCAATTAACATTAACACCGTTAAAACGCTGCTGATGTGTGAATGCAATTCATAACGTAGTTAGTTCAAATAACGGTTCGTAGCCTACTTCTTCTTGGGATAAGCACTTTTGAGTCTTGGAAAACACTTTTCCATTTACATTGGGATTTTGCAAACATTCAGAGTCAATAAAATGAGCCCTACATGAGTAACGAAATTGACAAGCAGATGTAAGTAAGCATGCTAAACTTGACATCGGAACAGTATTCTAACGTTAGCTTTGAGATACTGCTTGATTGCATAACTTAACTTAGTTTGGTCTCCTCAATGTAGGCTACTATGTTGTGATGAGACCTTAGCAGAGTTAACTTTAATGCAGCAGTTTTGAACAAATTTAGCAGCATGGTCCGCGATGCTAAAGCGGATTTAATAGCAATTTAGCCCACCGTGTTCTATGCAATGCTTCTATGTTGCAACAACAATCATTCAACAATCGTGAATATTTTGTTAAATGCACATGCAGAGGAGGAGCAGCGGGCTCCTTACAAGAGAGAGTGGCCGGGGCAAGGAAAGGCTGCGTGCGTAAAAAGCACAGCTCAATGATTTCGTGGCCCCCAGCCACAGATTAGTCAAAGTATGGGAAACACTGAAGGTGTAAAATTTAAAATATTTAGCGGCAAACATTATGCTTAATGAACCGACGCGCATATTTTGCGTCGACGTATTGTCCCAGCCCTACTTCTAAGAGACCCTGCCTCTCTGGGATGCGCTTTTTTTTTAAATACCCAATCGTGTTGCCAGTTACCCTAATTAGTTCATTTCTAAACATTCTTCATTTTGTTTTCTTTATCATTACACAACTTTTCCAGCATTTTGTTACCCCGTCCCAACTTTTTTTTAAACATGTTGCTGGTATCAAATTCAAAATTAACATATATTTTCCATGAAATAGTCAAATTTGTCATTTTCAATATTTGATATGTTGTCTATATCCTTTTTTGCAACCAAATATGAGTTTAAGAGATTTGCAGATTATTACATTCTGTTTTTATTCACATTTTACACAACGTCCCAACCTTTTCTGTTTTGGGGTTGTAGAACTGATACATGTTCAGATTTTTCCTTTCTGAAAAGTTTCCCATTTCTGGATGATTGACTGGGGTTTCATCATTGACAAGCTGATTTCTAGACTACATGCCCTGCCAATTGAGTCATTGGCTCTTTGCAGACTCGTGGGTGCCCTGGACAGTTCCTGTTTCTAGAGAAATTACTCATGGTGTAGTTGCTGGTATTCTGGAAGTCAAAGAGACTTGAGAGTCATGGGAAGGCGCAAGGGGCAAAATGCAGGTGCAGTATAGAAATGTGATTGGGCCATTCCTTTAGTTAATATCTAAAAGCTTTGTTTGTCTTTTATGTTAGGGGGATTTGTTATTTCTTCAAATGAAAATGTAACAGACAACATATATTAAACTTCTTCGACAAAGTTGTATCAATATGCTGCATTGAAAAGGAGAAGCTCTTTTCTGTGAACAGTCACACCCATTCTCAAATATTGTGTGTTTAAGCTTTTTTTTGGTTGAGACTGATAACAAGCACTCTTATTTCCTGTCACAGAAATTTCCTGACTAAGTGGAAACTGTTTGGCCTGAAATGAAATCCTCAAGACATGCTGCTGTAAACTTCCACAGAACATTTTCCCAAACACTGCTAATCTTCCAAATTCACTCTCCCTTGCTCACTTCTTCTTCCAAGGATCATCTGTGAAATTGCTTTGCTCAGAACAGATGAGACACCATTTAGCAAAACTGACAGCACACTCTTACAACACACTCTCATTCCACTGCCTTCTATCCCATAGTCTGTTGCTCTTCATATAATCTGCTCTCTGTGACGTGCCTGGCAAACCAAAATACACAGTGGGGTTGTAAATGCGATGAATCAAGAATTACTCCCCGTCTAGGCTCCATGCTTTAGGCATTCCTGGTGTATTAATAGCATATCCTAACCTACGCACCTCCTGATGTTGATTTCGAGTAAAGGTGATAATATGCGGCACAATGCAACAACAGTAACACGTAATAGCACTGTAACAAAGTCAACTTTTACTGCTGAAAACTTTTTTTTTTGGAAAAAAGTGTTTTTTAAGGCCAAAACTGATCTGATTAGAAAAAAGATGCCTCAATCGGTGAGGCTGACGCCAACTCAATAGCCCAAACCACTTGCACTCTCTCCCAATTCACCACCGTCTCCCCAGAATCATTCATGAGCATGGTTAGCACCTCTAAATCCACCACATGTTCATTAGACCCAATTCCAAACAGTCTATTTAAATAATTACTACCTGTCTTTCTCAGTCCCTATCTTCACATTGTAAATAGGTCATTATCAGCGGGTTCAGTTCCATCAGCCTTTAAAAAAACAATTATTAAACCACTACTAAAAAAGCCAAACGTGGATTCACAAATCTTGCAGAATTACAGACCAATATCAAATCTGCTATCTATGTCAAAACTACTCGAAAGCGCTGTTGCTGACCAACTCATAACCCATCTATCCCAGAATAGTCTATTTGAGAAATTTCAGTTCGGTTTCTGTTCCTGTCATTCTACCGAAACAGCTCTGACCAGAGTGACAATTGACCTACTGCTAACAGTAGACTCTGGGCAAACTTCCCTGTTGCTGGTCCTTGATCTAAGTGCCGCATTTGACACAATAGACCACACAATACTCGCTTAGAGAGGTACATTGAGATATAAGGGTCAGCTTTATCATGGTTTCATTCCTACCTGTCAAATAGATCCCAATGCGTGGACAACACCACCTCCTCTAAGCCTGCCAATGTAAGTTTCGGTGTGCCACAGGGGTCAGTATTTGGCCCTATTTCATTTTGCATTTATCTACTCCCGCTTGGCAATATTATGAATGCCTTCAACATAAAGTTTCACTGCTATGCAGACGATACTAGGGCTGGGACAACGCGTCGACAAAAAATACGTTGACGCAAAATATGAGCGTCGATTCGTCAAGCATAACGTGTGCTGCTAAATATTTTTAATTTTACACCTTCAGTGTTTTCCATACGTTGACTAATCTGTGGCTGGGCACCACGAAATCAAAACTGGCCACAACACATTGATGTTCTATGTTGTAGGCCTACTATTTAAATTAAAGATAAGATAAAATAATTTCATTTCCAAGACTCAAAAGTGCTTGTCCAAAGGAGAAGTACGAACCGTTATTTGAACTAACTACGTTATGAATTGCATCCATACATCAGCAGCCTTTTAACTGTGTTAATGTAAATTGCAAGGATTCCCACACGAACGTCTTAAAATGACAGGCACTCAATTAGACATACACTACTGAACTTTATTGAATGCTACCTCTGACTAAGAATGCATTACTTTGCACTTGTATAGTCTTTTATTTAAAAATCGTTTATCGTTAATCGTTTATCCCAGCCCTAGACGATACTCAACTCTATGTCCCTACTCATGCCAAAGACCCCACACAACTGAACGAACTAGAGGACTGCCTATCCAAAATCAGGAAATGGATGTGTACTTTTTACTGTTGAGTGCTGATAAAACAGAGCTCTTGGTAGTAAGGCCTCCCAAGTGCAAGAATTCAGAGGAACTTAAGAGTGTGCATAGATGGTTGCGACATCATTTAGTGCAAAACTGTTAAAAACCTTGGTTTTATTTTCGACTCGAGTCTGCCACAAAAACTGCCTTTTGCCATCTAAGCAATATTGCAAAGATTAGATCGATTTTAACAAAGCGTGATGCATAAGCTTTGATTCATGCCTTAGTGTCTTCTAGGCTAGACTACTGGAATGCCCTGTTTTCCAGCCTCCTTGCATGTTCACTTAGAAGCTCTTCCAAAATGCAGCAGCCAGGGTACTGACAAAGAACCAGGAGATATGATCATATAACTCCTGTTTTAATCTCACTCTACTGGCTACCCATAGAGGCAAGAGCAGATTTTAAAATCCTCCTTTTAACCTATAAATCGCTGAATGGCCTTGCACCCTCATACCTAGCCGAACTGATTAACCCCTATACTGCCGCACGGCCACTCCGCTGCCTGAGTGTCAATCTTTTAGAAATTCCTAGAGTCAAAAAGATATCGGCAGGACACCGTGCCTCTGGAGCACCGTACCTCTGGAATAACCTTCCGTTGCATGTCAGAGAAGCCAGCTCTATCACCACTTTTAAATCAAAACATTTATTTTTTCCAAACATTATGAACCATCATTATGACTTCCTCCATCTTTGTTTTTACCCTTGTACCACTTTTTATTTACATTTTTTTTGTACCTATATATCTGCAATGATTTTGTTGTGTTTTTATGTATTTTTTTTATCCTAATCTTTAATAAAATCCCTGTTGTACAGTGTTTCGAGACCATGTCTTGGTGATATTGCACTTGAAATAAAAAAATAAAAAAATGAATTGAACAGTTAAGTGAGAGGTGAATCCATCAACCATTTTCCAATTTGCTAAACTACAGTAGCTTTAAACAGAATTACATGCAGGCTGACCGACAGGCTGACTGACAGAGGGTGACATTCCTACTGCTCGACCGCAAACGCCGCCACCAGCCCGAATACGTAAAAATAGACGCTTTGGTAGTAAAGATATGTTATGATTAAGAAGATGGTCAGATCACACACAAATTTCATTAGTATTCAGGATGTGCAACCTTCTCACTACCCAGTACCCATAGCAGGGCCCATTCTAGGAATTCATCTCACGTGTCAATCAGAACGGCGGGGCTATGTGATGACTTCCTCTGTGACAAGCCAATTAAGTCTTGCCACCAAGCGTTGACATCAATGGAGGCCCACGCCATAGGGCACACTTTAATTTTTTTCACATTTCTTTTATAACACACATCCTTTCCATTTACCAGAAAGTGTAAAAACTGAAGAAAGCACCTCTGCCTGTACTAGAGACCAAGTTGCGTAGCCTACTATTCGGAGGAATTACTCCATCTGCAACCCGGGGAGTTAACTGAGAACTTTCACCTGAAGGTGGATGAGCATCTACAATCTACGATAAGAGAGCTGAGGGGATTCACATATAGTGAAAAAATATGTTTTCTTGTTAAGATCACAAACCTATGCAGTGTGAACCGAAACTAACACCTGAGGAAAAAAAGGCTAGAAAGCACATTTGCGTTTCCATGGCGCCGCTGGTGAACTCACAAACAGCCCTCGTTGCAAAGGAGCATGTGTCGAGATGAACATATATTTGCAAATATGTCAAGACCCAGTAATGCTACCCCATCAGAAGACTTTGAAAAGGTTTAGAAAAGATTTGTTTAAAAGACTACAGTCTCACACGCTCTCATATCTAAAGACAAGTCACAGATTGTATAGTCACAGACTGTGAATTTGCAACAACTAGGAATCTTGCAGGGTCATTTTTTACAGACTTTTAAAGACTTGTATACATGATCCATATAGTCTACTTACATCAAAATCATATTTTTGTGTATCTGAAGCATCGTTTCATGTGTGACATCCCCAAACTGCAGTGTTATGTAACGACATCAAGGTGAAGGTGAAGTGTTTGGATCCGTAGAAGTATTTTCGGGCAGGTCATTAGGCTGTAGAGTTGTTTTGTCAGGTGGAATAATAATAATTTATAAGAATCAAGATAACAAATAACCATGCTGGAGAAAGCTCACTATTGGTATTTATATCGTCCACGTCAGTATCTGCATGAGCCAAGACTAAAAGACTTGCGATTATAACACGTTTGATATTGTCATAACGTCACAACTAGAAAAAGATTGACTCAGACTGACTTACAACCGCTTACATTTAACAATCTAGATGACAGGACTCCAGTAAAAAACTCCCATGATTTCATTACAACTTTGGAAATTTAGTATCCGAATGAAATTGCTTGAAAATGTTATGGTGTACGAACAGCAGACGCATTGCCAACTCTCAACTGAACATAAGAGATTCACGATACTGGATATTCGACATGCCCATATTTTCTAACTCATTTGAACAGACTGCCGGTGTCAATCTTTTTTTGTTATTTGAAGATGATTTCAAGGAGGCATTTCATTTAAAATATTTGGAAGAAAGAGCTACTCTTTACCTTATTTACTGACTATTTGTCTGTGTAGCACCTACAGTTCGCCTGTTCTGGATGTGTGTGCCTTCTGCTGAGTTTCACAAAGCCAACAAAGTGCAGACATTTAAAATGTGAGGAAATACACTTGAGCCGATACCATATTGTGACTTCCCTCTGACCATATTAAATCTGAGCACATCTTAGGAGTTCCCCACATGTTTTTGTGACGATGCGAGTTTTGCTATGCAAGCCATGTCCAAATTTATCAATGCAACTCCGGCATCTCTGTGGCGTTTATAGGCATTTGGGATGTCCCCCTATCCACTACTGCAAATCTAGCCAACTGTCTACAACACACAAGGTCTTAGCTCTGAGACATAACATGGTCTTAACTATTTTCCTTTTTCTGATTATGCATAACCCACCCATCCACAATGCAATTGCTTTGATGTTGGCCAAATTTAGGCTGCATTTCATTTCATGCATGTATGCTACATTACATCTGTTTTAGTTGTGATTTCCCATACTCACTGGCAAATATATCCAGGCCCACTCAGAATGACAGCTTGCCACCCATCATGAAAATGCCCTTAATATTTTTCATAACATTTTTCTCTTAATTTCCACTAATGATCTTGAATGTGAATTAAATAGGGATTAGAATGATGTATTAGGCTAATAACGTACCTAACTAACCATATCCTAACATAACTTCCACATTTCCTTCGGCGGTCTTGAGCAAGTGCCCCCATCCCTCTCACTATCACGCACATAATTTCCGGAATGACACAATAATAATGTATTCAAAGACACTGACGGAGTTTTGAGAGGCGGAAACGGTGGGGTAAAATGGGATTGGGGCATACCCTACGTAGATGACTAGCTTGCGTGACGTCAGTGTGGCAAGGAGTGCAGAAACCCGAAAATCCGATGTTGGCTGGCGTGCGTGGCCTGGAGGTCACCTATCCACACTACCTCACGTTACATTTCAATGGCATCCCTCCTCACTGGACACTACGTAACTCAACATCCTCAACTTAACTTAAAACAAAAGAAGCCCGCATTTAGGCTAGAGCTGTAGCCGCACCAAGCCCACACTGGTAACGGGGGCTCTGTCCTCTATCTAAGTTTTCCTTCTGGTATGAAGATGACTCGTGCTGCAACTTCCATTCAACGCCGCAGACACCCTTTCCCCACTAACTTACAGTGACTAAAATATCCAAGATAGAGAAGAGAGAAATATGAGAAAATGGCATGCAGGTACCCCATGGCAGCATAAACACCTCCTTCAAACCCGGGAACTAGCCTAAATCTCTCATGTCAGAAATGGAACTCTCCAAATATCAACACTTATTTACGGCATCCGACAACCACCTTGTCAACACCTTACCAACGTCATTTGCTACCCGTGTGGCTAAATAGCTAGCAATCGTGCGGAAGCTACTTTTGCACAATGGTTTAACGGGCCGTTTTTACCTTTATACCTATCTCTATTTTCACAATCTTGACATTATCTTTATCAAATTAAGCATGAATACACAAACGTTCTCTATCGTAGTGAGAGGTGGAGATGAGCAAAGCTCACAAGCAGGCTGTTAACATGCTAACCGTAGTTAGCTATGGTGATTAACACTGCTGTTATATACCAATCATACTGACCCAAATATAAAACAGTGGGGATGAAACCCCACCGGACAACAAACTGCCCACACTGGAACACTTGCTGGAGCCGCTGTTTGGCTTCTTTGCTGAGCTTGACCATTTTTCGGCGATCTCCGTAGCTAGAGGTATGAGGTTCTGAAGGACATCAGATGGTGGTTGCGATGCGTGGCCGTAAATGGTGCCATGCATTATTTTACGACACTGTCGGATCCGATTTCCTTGCAAGCAGTCTGGCGCCATCTGGTGACAGTATACTGCTTGTGCACAACGACACCATCCGCTGCACTGCTTCAGATGATGGTTTTTATTTAATTTCACAGCGAGAGAGTGGAGTCACCTCAAACGGTTCCAATTATTTTCATATTTACAACACCTATGAGAATGTGGGGACTATTGCCATTGCACTCAAAGTCCTGCGCCAAGAAATTAGATGTCAATTATCCAAAACAAAGTACATTATAATTTAAACAAGAACCAAGCGAAACACTCCAGAGAGGTAGCTCACCCCTACCTTCAGTATTCCCAGAGAAACCACACACAGGGTTTTGTTTTTTGGGTGGGACAGGCTGCCACCACTTTGTTTGTTTCCAGTTGTCGGAGCCATGGGCTGCCTACAGTGTACTCTAGTGGTCATGAAGAGATGACTGCTGAATGTGACAAAAAGTTGTAATGGTTTGAAATCACGTACGA
Source organism: Alosa alosa (assembly GCF_017589495.1). NCBI lineage: Eukaryota > Metazoa > Chordata > Actinopteri > Clupeiformes > Clupeidae > Alosa > Alosa alosa. The sequence continues at coordinate 23,839,073 of NC_063208.1, read as the reverse complement.
TTGCTGACTGCACCTTTAATTATGAGGTCATATTTTGACTACCTGAAATACAAATTTTAAGAAATGATGTGAAGTGAAAAAACACTCAACTAATAGCTTTATTAGACTACAGATAGTCCTCAGTCACAAAAGTGTGTATACAGCCTATGTTACACTGTCACTGAACTCGAAGCTGCATGGTTTAGGCTGCTCTCTCCAGGGCAGTTGAGGTGTGGCGATGACATCATCGAAACAAACTCTGAACTCACACTATACTGACTTTGCACACATTCACTCCTCAGCACTCTCAAACATTTCCCAACTCTCAACCCCCCACACACACACACACACCTACATGACTTTTAGCACTTTTACATCCCTCTCCCTATGCTACAGACCTTTTATTACAGTGCATGAAAATGCACTGTACTGTTCTTCCTAGGCTTCTTCTTATTACAGTGCATGAAAATGCACTGTACTGTTATTCCAAGGCTTTTTACAGTGCATGAAAATGCACTGTACTGTTCTTCCTAGGCTTCTTCTTATTCTTCTTCTTCTAACGCGTTTAATGCAGCTTCAACCGTTTAACGTAGAAACTTCATTCAAACTATGTTGGAATAGGTCTTACTTAGGACATGGGTGCTATGTATTTTTCAGCTTTGTAACTTTTATACTTTTTAAACTATTAATTAAAAACTGTTCAAAATTTCCCCATAGACTTAACATGGGCTGATGACATCACAATAGAGCCGTTAAGCAATTAGAATCCTATGGCAGGTGTTCGGGCCACCTGTCCCAACTGCCATTCTCAGGCTTTAAGCATACAAACTGGCCCTATTAAGACTACACACCCTATTCAACTGCTTCCTCTGCCAAAAACTGTTTCAGAATAAAAGTCCTCACTACAATATTTCACTGTTAAACAATTTAACCCTTTAAACTACTGAACCTTTTAACTGTTCAGCCATTGTAACTGTTACTTGTCATCAACTATGACTCCTACCCACTGGAGCTAGTTAGCTAAGTTAAAGTCACATGGTTAGCATGTTAGCATGCTAACATGCTAGTTACCATTTTTAGCAAAACTGCTTAAAATGATTAGCTAAGTTAGCTAAGTCACATGGTTAGCATAGTTAGCATGCTAACATGTTAGCATGCTAGTTAGCATTTTTAACAAAACTGCTAAAAATGATTAGCTAAGTTAGCTAAGTCACATGGTTAGCATAGTTAGCATGCTAGCATGCTAGTTAACATTTTTAGCAAAACTATTAAAATGATTAGCTAAGTTAGCTAAGTAACATGGTTAAGATAGTTAACATGTTAGTTAGCATAGTTAGCATGCTAAGTTAAAATTTTTAGCAAAACTGCTAAGTAACATGGTTAAGATAGTCAGCATTTTAGCATGGTTAGCATATTTTGCTGTATCAACTTCCAGCTAATCTAGGCCCCATCAAAAATAGTTAGCTGATTGCACCTGTATCAACTGGTTAGCTGCTGAACTAGGCCAACTCTCTCTGTGTTCTCCATTCTACAAGGATATAAGGCACATTTCAACCAACTTGGTTATCCATTCATCCTTTCAAACCATATAGTCATACCCATTAAACTATCCATCAACATCCCAAACATCTAGAGCCATCCATTCAAGTTTCTGTCTATCAACATCTATCTACCTAAATAATTTTAAAACTTTAAACTATCCTCTTATTTAAACCGTTCAATCATTCCAACTGACCGTTAAACCTTATCCTAGGCCAAGGCTATATTAAACCTCATTTAGTTATATTAAACTATAAACCTCATCTACCTGTTGAGTCATTCCAACTATATTAAACCTCATCTACCTAGTCATTTCAACTGTAATATAGTTTGTTGCCAATTAGCACATCATCTGTATGATATTTGCATTTTCATCATAATTTTTGCATTTTCATGAAAATGCACTGTATTTCCTTTTTTCAGTGCATGAAAAATGCTTTTCTAGTTTTTCTTCTTCTTCTTCTTCTTCTTCTTCTTCTTCTTCTTCTTAACGCAGTTAATGCAGCTTAAACCGTTTAACGTAGAAACTTCATTCAAACTATGTTATAGGTCTTACTTAGGACATGTGGGCTTTGTATTTTTCATTTTTTGTAACTTTTATACTTTTTAAACTATTAATTAAAAACTAATCAAAATTTCCCCATTGACTTAACATTATGATGACATCACAATAGGGCTGTTAAGCAATTAGAATCCTATGGCAGGTGTTAGGGCCACCTGGACCAACTGCCAGTCTCAGGCTTTAAGCATACAAACTGGCCCTATTAAGACTACACATCCTGTTCAACTGCTTCCTCTGCCAAAAACTGTTTCAAAATAAAAGTCCTCACTACAATATTTCACTGTTAAACAATTTAACCCTTTAAACTACTGAACTTTTTAACTGTTCAGCCATTGTAACTGTTATTTGTCATCAACTATGACTCCTACCCACTGTAGCTAGTTAGCTAAGTTAGCTAAGTAACATAGCATGTTGTTAGCATGTTAGCAAGATTTTAGCAAAGAAACTGCTAAAAATTAGATTAGCTAAGTAACATGGTTAGCATAGTTAGCATCTTTAGCATGTTAGCATTTAGTTAGATTTTAAGAAACTGCTAAAATTGATTAGCTAAGTTAGCTAAGCCACATGGTTAACATAGTTAACATGCTAAAGATGTTAGCTAAGTTACAAGATTTTTGAAGAAAACTGTTAAAAATGATTAGCTAAGTTAGCTAAGTAACATGGTTAACATAGTTAGCATATTGCTAAAGATGTTAGAATAGATTTTAGCAAACCTACTTAAAATGATTAGCTAAGTTAGCTAAGTCACATGGTTAGCATACTTAACATTTTAACATTGTTAGCATAACTACTAAATATGAAAACATTAGCTAAGTTAAGTATCTTTGTTAACATTGTTATCTTATTATAACTGCTAGCAAACATTAGAGCCATTCCAACTGTCAGTTATCGCCAACTATCTACCTAAATAATTTAACCATTTAAATTATCCACCTATTTAACTGTTCAATCATTCCAACTATATTAAACCTCATCTACCTAGCAACCAATATAGTTTGTTTTTATTCTGTATGATATTTTTACATCATATTTTTGCATTTTCATGCACTGTATTTCCTTCAGGAAATGCTTTTCTAGTTCAGTTCATTCTTCTTGCACTTCTTCTTCCTAGGCTTCTTCTTATTATTACGCAGTTAATGCAGCTTAAACCGTTTAACGTAGAAACTTCATTCAAACTATGTTAATGTAGGGTCTTACTTATGACATGTGGGCTTTGTATTTTTCAACTTTGTAACTTTTATACTTTTTAAACTATTAATTAAAACTAGTCAAAATTTCCCCATTGACTTAACATTGGGATGATGACATCACAATAGAGCCATTAAGCAATTAGAATCCTATGGCAGGTGTTCTGGCCACCTGGATCAACTGCCAGTCTCAGGCTTTAAGCATACAAACTGGCCCTATTAAGACTACACATCCTGTTCAACTGCTTCCTCTGCCAAAAACTGTTTCAAAATAAAAGTCCTCACTACAATATTTCACTGTTAAACAATTTAACCCTTTAAACTACTGAACTTTTTAACTGTTCAGCCATTGTAACTGTTATTTGTCATCAACTATGACTCCTACCCACTGTAGCTAGTTAGCTAGGTTAGCTAAGTAACATGGTTAGATAGTTAGCATGCTAGCATGTTAGCATCTTGGTTAGCATTTTAGCAAAACTGCTAAAATGATTAGCTAAGTTAGCTAAGTCACATGGTTAGCATAGTTAGCATGCTAGCATTTTAACATCTTTAGTTAGCATTTTAGCAAAACTGCTAAAAAAATGATTAGCTAATTTAGCTAAGCCACATGGTTAGCATAGTTAGCATGCTAGCATGTTAGCATGTTAGTTAGCATTTTCAAGAAAACTACTTATAATGATTAGCTAAGTTAGCTAAGTCACATGGTTAGTAAAGTTAGCATATTAGCATGCTAAAGACGTTAGCATGCTAGTTAGATTTTAAAAAACTACTTATAATGATTAGCTGTTAGCTAAGTCACATGGTTAAAAAGTTAGCATGCTAAGATGTTAGCATCTTACAAGATTTTTAGCAAAACCGCTAAAACAATTAGCTAAGTTAGCTAAGTAACATGGTTAAGATAGTTAGCAAGCTAAAGATGTTAAGATGCTAGTTAAAGATTTTTAGCAAAACTGTTAAAAATGATTAGCTAAGTTAGCTAAGTAACGTGGTTAAGATAGTTAGCATGCTAGTTAGATTTTTAGCAAAACTACTAAAATGATTAGCTAAGTTATCTAAGTAACATGGTTAAGATAGTTAAGATGATAACATGCTTCAACATAGTTAGGATAACTACTAAAAATTATTAGCTAGGTTAGCTAAGTCACATGGTTACCATAATTAGCATTTTAACATTGTTAGCATGTTAGTTAGCATAGTAACTTGGTTAACATTATTATCTTTGTTAACATAGTTAGCAAAACTACTAGCAAACATTAGAGCCATTCCAACTGTCAGTTATCGTCAACTATCTACCTAAATAATTTAACCATTTAAACTATCCACTTATTTAACTGTTCAGTCATTCCAACTATATTAAACCTCATCTACTTAGCAACCAATATAGTTTGTTTTTACTCTGTATGATATTTTACATCATATTTTTGCATTTTCATGCACTATATTTCCTTCAGGAAATGCTTTTTCTAGTTACAGTGCATGAAAATGCACTGTACTGTTATTCCAAGTGCATTTTTCTTCTTCCAAGGCTTTTTCTTCTTCTTCTTCTTCTTTCTTCTAACGCAGTTAATGCAGCTTAAACCGCGGTAACGAGAAACTTCATTCAAACTATGTTACGTAGGTCTTACTTAGGACATGTGGGCTTTGTATTTTTTCAACTTTGTACCTTTTATACTTTTTTAAACTATTAATTAAAAAACTAGTCAAAATTTCCCCATAGACTTAACATGGGCTGATGACATAACAATAGAGCCGTTAAGCAATTAGAATCCTATGGCAGGTGTTCGGGCCACCTGGACCAACTGCCAGTCTCAGGCTTTAAGCGCATAAACTGGCCCTATTAAGACTACACATCCTGTTCAACTGCTTCCTCTGCCAAAACTGTTTCAAAATAAAAGTCCTCACTACAATATTTCACTGTTAAACAATTTAACGCTTTAAACTACTGAACTTTTTAACTGTTCAGCCATTGTAACTGTTACTTGTCATCAACTATGACTCCTACCCACTGTAGCTAGTTAGCTAAGTTGGTTAACATAGTTAATATGTTAGCATGCTAAAGATTGTTAGCATTTTTAAAAACTGCTAAAAATGATTAGCTAAATAAGCTAAGTAACATGGTTAGCATAGTTAGCATGCTATCATGTTAAGATGCTACAAGATATTTTAGATAACTGCTAAAAATGATTAGCTAAGTTAGCTAAGTAATATGGTTAGCATGCTAGTTAGCATAGATTTTAGCATAACTGTTAAAAATGATTAGCTAAGTTAACTAAGTAACATGGTTAGCATAGTTTAGCATGTTAGTTAGCATAACTGCTAAAAATGATTAGCTAGGTTAGCTAAGTAACATGGTTAAAGATAGTTAGCATTTTAGCATTGTTAGCATGCGATTTGCACCTGTATCAACTTCCAGCTGCAAATCTAGGCCCCATCAAAGAATCAGTTCAACTGATTGCACCTGTATCAACTGCTTTCTGCTGAACTAGGCCAACTCTCTCTGTGTCTCCATTCTACAAGGATATAAGGCACATTTCAACCAACTTTCTATCCATTCATCCTCTTCAAACCATTCACTCATCCACCCATTAAACTATCCATCAACATCCATTAACCAATCTGCCTATCAACATCCATTCAACTTTCTGTCTATCAACATCCATTACACTATCTACATTTTAAAACTATATACTCTGTCTCAGGCTTTAAGCATACGATATGGCTCTATTAAGACTGCCGTTAAGCAATTAGAATCCTAGGCCAGGTGGCCAGGCTATATTAAACCTCATCTACCTAGTTCAGTCATTCCAACTATTAAACCTCATCTACCTAGCAAATAATTTAACCTTTTACACTATCCACCTATTTAACTGTTCAGTCATTCCAACTATATTAAACCTCATCTACCTAGTTCAGTCATTCCAACTATATTAAATCTCATCTACCTAGCAGATAATTTAACCATTTAAACTATCCACCTATTTAACTGTCCAGTCATTCCAACTATATTAAACCTCGTCTACCTAGCAAATAATTTAACCTTTTAAACTATCCACCTAACTGTTCAGTCATTCTAACTATATTAAACCTCATCTACCTAGTTCAGTCATTCCAACTATATTAAACCTCATCATGTTGGTTGCCAATTAGCACATCATCTGTTTTAACAATGTATTTCACACCATATGTTTTGCATTTTCATGCACTGGTAATTCCTTCTGAATTGCTTAGTTACAGTGCATGAAAATGCACTGTACTGTTATTCCAAGGCTTTTTCTTCTTCTTCTTATTCTTCTTCTTCTAACGCAGTTAATGCAGCTTCAACCGTTTAACGTTAGAAACTTCATTCAAACTATGTTACATAGGTCTTACTTAGGACATGGGGGCTATGTATTTTTCAACTTTGTAACTTTTATACTTTTAAACTATTAATTAAAAACTGTTCAAAAATTTCCCCATAGACTTAACATGGGCTGATGACATAACAATAGAGCCGTTAAGCAATTAGAATCCTGTGGCAGGTGTTCGGGCCACCTGTCCCAACTGCCATTCTCAGGCTTTAAGCATACAAACTGGCCCTATTAAGACTACACATCCTGTTCAACTGCTTCCTCTGCCAAAAACTGTTTCAAAATAAAAGTCCTCACTACAATATTTCACTGTTAAACAATTTAACCCTTTAAAACTGAACCTTTTAACTGTTCAGCCATTGTAACTGTTACTTGTCATCAACTATGACTCCTACCCACTGTAGCTAGTTAGCTAAGTTAGCTAAAAGTCATATGGTTATTTTTTAGCAAAATGCTAAAAATGATTTAAGTAACATGTATAGTTAGCATGCTAGTTTGCATTTAGCAGCAAAACATGCTAGCAAGATTTTTAACAAAACTGTTAAAAATGATTAGCTAGGTTAGCTTAACATGGTTAGCATAAGTCTGCCAACATGTTGGTTAGCATTTTAAGCAAAACTGCTTAAAATGATTAGCTAAGTCACATGGTTAAGATAGTAAGATAGCATCTAGTTAGCATTTTCAAAAAAAACTGCTTAAAATGATTAGCAAAACTGTAACATGGTTAAAATGATGTTAGTTAATATTTTTCTAAAAATGATTAACTAAGTTAGCTAAGTAACATGGTTAAGATAGTTAGCAGAAACAAGATGTTAGCATAACTGCTAAAAAAAATAATTAGCTAAGTCACATGGTTAAGATACTTAGCATTTTAACATTGTTAAGATGCTAGTTAGCATAGTAACTTGGTTAACATTATTATCTTTGTTAACATAGTTAGCATAACTGCTAGCAAACATTAGAGCCATTCCAAGTGTCAGTTATCGTCAACTATCTACCTAAATAATTTAACCATTTAAACTATCCACTTATTTAACCGTTCAATCATTCCAACTATATTAAACCTTATCTACCAAGTAAATCATTTACCTATATAAACTATCCACCTATTTAACTGTTCAGTCATGCCAACTATATTAAACCTCATCTACCTAGCAACCAATATAGTTTGTTTTTACTCTGTATGATATTTGACATCATATTTTTTGCATTTTCATGCACTGTATTTCCTTCAGGAAATGCTTTTCTAGTTTATTTTCTTATTTCATCACACGTCAAAACACACACACACACACACACACATATCTGACTTTCTCCAACTTTTGCACATCTCCATAGAACTTTTTATTTATTATTTTTTATTTCTCCTCCATCTATCTACCATGTCCTTGATTGCCTAGCATTTCTGCCCCCACCCCCACCCCATCCCCCATCACACACACAAAAATACACACACACTTACATCATCACTGTCATCACCTCACATACATACAGCACACTGCTTGCTACAGTAAGCCTCCTCTACATACTTGCTGCACACTGCCCCCCCCCTACATACACAGCACATTGTCTTCAGGATCTTCTCCAACACACATCCTCTACATACTTACAGCACACTGCCCCCACCTACCCACACACACACTACACACACACACACACAGTCACTGCTCCACTCCCCTCCCGCCCAAACACACATCTTCACTGTCATCACTCACATACATCATACATACAGTACTCTGCTTGCAATAGTAAGTCCCCCCCCTCTCCCCTACATACACAGCACATTATTTCATCAGGAAGCTTCTCCAACACACATCCCCAACATACTTACAGCACACTGACCCCCAAATACACAGCACATTGTCTCATGAGGAAGCTTCTCCAACACACATATTGCACACTGCCCTCTCCCCACATACACATCCCATCTCCCCTCTCAACCCCCCAACACACACACCAAGACCCCTGGCAGTTGAGTTAGCCCCTTGAGCCGTGGATCTGCCCAAGATTTCTTCCTTGGTAAGGGAGTTTTTCCTTGCCCCTGTTGCTCTTGGGTGCTCCTTGTTGGTGCCCCCCACCCAATCCCAATCCTCCCCCACCTTTCTTATGCAGCCCTTGCCACTTAATCTACTAAACCCCTCTTCTACTGCACTTTTTCCCCCCCATAAATGCACAAATAGGCTGACACCAGACATAATTTCACTGCATTTCTTACTTCCAGTAACTACTGTATATGCATGTGACAATAAACTTCCTTGTATCCTTGTATCCTTGTACGCAAGCAGGATGTGCGGTTTCGCTGTCTAAAACGGGCTACGGTTTCAGATTTTTCCACTCTGGGACCAGGACCAAGACGAAGCAAAACCTCTGCGTTTAACCTAAAAAGCGTCTCCGTGTGGACAGGCCCTAAGTGCAAGTCCAGGGCAGCTGAGGTGTGGCGATGACATCATCGATACGCAAGCAGGATGTGCGGTTTCGCTGTCTAAACGAATTCAAACGGGCTACAGTTTCAGATTTTTCCACTCTGGGACCAGGTTTCAAAAAAGTGCGGTTTCGGGCAGTGCGTTTACAGGATTCGTTTGGACGCTCGGCCAAGATGAAGCAAAACCTCTGCATTTAACCTAAAAAGCGTCTCCGTGTGGACAGGCCCTCAGTGTCTTTGTAGCCTACCTACCCACTTAAAGGGGGGGGGGGGGCGTGGACTTTCATATACTACTGCAATTGTCCTCTTCTCCTCTTGTCTCTCAGCCTGCTCTCTCCTACTGCTTTCTCCTCTCTTTCCACTCTCTTTCTCTCTGCGGACTCAAACTCATATCTCTCTCTCTCTTTCCACTCTCTTTCTCTCTGCGGACTCAAACTCATATCTCTCTCTCTCTTTCGCCGGTCACCCTGGTGCCCTTATGATTAAAATAAAAACGTCGCCCTATTGGCTGGCGCTTATATGAGACAAATGTTTCCGTTGAAACTAGTAAAATTCAAGAATGTCTTAATGAGAACCCCTCTAGTGTTGAAAATGTGATGTAATGTGCTATAAGATGCCCCTTAAAATGATCTATTCTTCTCATCCCCTATGTGTGCCCTTCCATTGGAAAAGAGTGCCATTATGGAGTAGCCAGCCCTATGCTGCTTCACAAGGCTGTGCTTGATATCTCACCACCACTCAGTCAAAATGTTCAAATATGCAGATGCCACCACCATCATTGGCCTCATAAGTGATGATGAGTCTCAATACCGTAAATAGGTCAACTGGGCTGTAGACTAGTGCGGCAACAAAAAGTTCCATCTCAATGCCTTAAAGACTAAGGAAATAGTTGTGGATTTGAGGAGGAGGCCTAACACCATTGCCCCAGTTAGTATATGTGACCAGTCCATAACCTTGACAGACTAAATTCCTTGTCTCATACATCAGCAACAATTTGAAGTGTGAAATTACCACCACTCACATCATGAAGAAGGCTCAACAAAGACTCTACTTCCTTAGCCAACTTAATAAGGGTTAATGTGAGCAAACATCTGTTTGTTAATTTCTACAAAGTCATCATAGAGAGCATCATTACATCATCCACCATGCCTGGTATGGTAGTTCAGACTGTCGCACCAAAAGGAAATTAAAGCAGGTTGTTACCAAAGCCTCTGACATAATTGGATGTGACCTCCCTACGGTCCATGCTCTGTATGGGCCTACTCTAAGCGCACCTTAAACCGTGCTTCCAGAATCATCAAAGATCCCTCTCACCCAAACCACAACTTTTTCCAGCTTCTCCCCTCTGGACGACGTTACAAGATCCATGTTGAAGGATTGAAACCACAAAACAGCTTACCCTTCAGCAATAATCACCTTCTTGAACACAACTGTAATGATTTTTTAATCATTTTTTTTATTTATTTTTCATAGTATCTATCTATCTATCTATCTATCTATCTATCTATATACCGGTATATATTATGCTGCCCCTACATGAGTGTTCCAAAGGGTCTCATTTTCAGTAGAGAATGCAGTGGAATGCAGCCCTGTATATTGTACTACATGTTAGAAAGCATAATTGTGACGCAGTGAAGTAAAAGCGTGTCTATACTTGCATCAATTTATCAATGTTTCAATGCATTGGGAATTTTGTCCATTTTTTTTTCTTTCATGTTTCAAAGGGCACTTTAGGCCAGGACATCAGGTGTTATAATGACACGAGCAGTCAGGTCACCAGGCCCTCACTCCTATCTCACAATCACAAAGATAGTGAATACAAATTCCAAACTCTGAGTCCTGATCTGTATCCAAATTATACTTTCGAGGACTGAGATATGGTGACCTCAATCTTGTCTGAAAGTCTTAAGTAAATTGGACAAGTAGTGTAAGTTATGCAAGGACACACACACAGAGACACACAAAACAAATTATAACATCCTCCCTTTCATCATTCCCATGAAATTCTCAGCGTCTCCCCAGGAAAGAGGGAGAGAGAGAGAGAGATGTCAACCAGTTCTATATGTTCATCCTCAAACATCATTCTAGCCTGCAGTGTTTACATGTTATTGACCAATGTGAGAGTGGAATTCTGTGATCTGTGCAACCACCCAACACTGTGGCATATGTCAATATATACAACAACCTCAATAAGAGGAATAGCCCAGGATACAGCACCAAACCACCACTGACAAATTTGCTGAAATGAAGTAAAGCAACTTAGTTTTTTGCATATTGGGCAATGCTGTTGCATGAGATGCAATTGTAACACTTTTGTAGTGTATGGAGATACACTATAAGTAAATGGTGTATTTTATTTGAACTGCATTTGATATGTGACCACTGACCCTATGTGCTCATTACTGTTGCATAAATGTAAGCGCGCCACTCGCGAGTGACCAAGTCACTGTTGAGTTACAGTGTCTGCGGCGCTCTATGCGTTGTACCTCGGTTAGCAAATAAAGAGGATCAAAAGATAACATATCCTTGTATATTGCAGTTATTTTGTATACACGACAACTTTCACAGAGAAAGCCAACTTATTTTCATTTTATTTCATTTTTAAATTAAAATTTGCAGAAAAAACAATCCCGCAAACAATTTTCGGTTCGGGGCACATTGCCAGAACGTCCTCTAAAGGTTTCATTTTCTGTAACCTTCAGCGAACCTGAACGTCACGGACGTGTTTGTTGTCACAAAATCGGAATGGCCCCCACTCCCTACCTTCAAGATCGCATAAGTGGTGCTGCTCGCACGCAAGCAGTCCTATAGGCTACCAGCCCACAGTGCATAACAGAGAAACCCTCAATCTAACAGACTACAGGTATGGTTTGATGTTATTTGTTAGGCCCTGCTCTGGGCACAAATAAGGCTGAATCAATACAGTTGCCTGTCAGACTATTATGGCAACAGACATTCTTGTGACATCATTAGCCTACCCACGTCCATTAGCAACTGAATCGGGATGTCAGCTGGATCCTCAGTCGAGAGTTTCTGTGAGTCGAGATCAGACACAGCTGATGCCTCTCATAACGGTTCTTTGTGATAGCGTAGCCTATAGGATACATTTAATAGGTCTACGTAAAGTAGCCTATATGGAGTAGCCTAGTCGGATACAACTTTATTTCGAGTCAAATGGAAATGGAAAGTTACAAATCAAAACTGCAAAGTGATGTGGATTATTTCTACGCTGGATTCATTGCTGTTGTTGGTAAGAAATTATATTTTACACCTGTTTAGTGCACACAAGCTAACCAAATGTGCACATCTTTATGTTTTTGTTATGTTTGTATGTTTGCACGCAGACCTTCTCAGTTAGAATTTGATTAAATATAATTAACATAATAATAAGTTTCCGAAATTGAAAAAAAAGGCATGTGATGTGTTGTTGTCCAGTGCACACTGCTTTGTGTGTGTGTGTGTGTGTGTGTGTGTGTGTTTAGTAGTCATGATGATGGGGAGTGGAGGAAGTGGGGAGGGACTGAGTTGTTGCATTCCAAGTCCATCCGTCCATTCCATCCAGTTTTGATGCTTTTGTCTAGTCACTAACTTCATCCTGACTATATTTGTTGCAGCTACAGTATCAGGCCTGGGGAACACTCTACTGCTCACCACGTTACTGAGAAGATTTTCCACACTTAAAGCACCAGAGCTCCTGTACATCAACCTGTCTCTATGCGACTTAGTGGCAGTCATCTGCATGTACCCGCTGTGCATAGTTTCTGCCTTAAATCATGGCTGGATGGGTGGGAAATGGACCTGTACTTACTATGGACTAATAGGATGTATGCACGCGGGAGCCCATATCATGACACTCACGTTCCTGGCTGTTGTTCGGTGCATTATTTCATTCAATGCTTATCGTCCCAGTGAGTGATATCTAAATGTATCTTACAATATGATCTATTCCTTAGAGATTACGTTTTTGGTGCACACTGGAATTTAACCAAATAGTAATTAACAAAAGTCTGCATTAGTCTGCTTGTTCTGAAAGAATGATGCAGTGTACAGATTTAATGATGTTAGTGTACAGATTTATATGAAAGGACTGTCCATTTATAATATGTGCATGTTGTTGTACCTTGTCTCATTTTTGTACCTTATCTCTGTATTTGTACATTATCTATAGACCTTGTGTTTGCTACAACAGACGTGTCCTGAAAAACTGTAATTAATAAGTAATGATCAATAGTGTAGTCACAGCAGGCCTATGTGGTGTGTAGCATGCAACAGTTCTTCTGACATCAGCTTCTTTTGCCTGGCTTCCAGGGAAGTTTCTGACTAGGAAGAAGGTCTTCAACATCGTCCTCCTCATTTGGATGCATGCTGGTTTGTGGGCGTTGATGCCGCTGTGGGGCTGGGGGAAGTACGGTCCAGAGGTCCACGGTCTGTCCTGCTCTCTGGCGTGGGGTGAGCTGTGCGAGGCCGGCGGCCTGTCCTTCATCTTCAGCAGCTTCGCCACCATGCTGATCATCCCCGCGGTGGTCATTGTGACCTGTTACACTTGCATCGCCGTCAGGCTGCACCTCCAGTACAAAAGCATGGAGAGCCGAAGGAGGATGTCCAGGCGATTGCAAGTGGTCCGGAGAGTCGTTTTGGTATGTGGCCTATATGTTCAGATCCATCTGATTCATTTCATTTCAGTTTAATTCAGCTCATCTTGGGGGTGCTGTGGTGCCACTGGTTGCAGCGTCTGTTTGGGCCAAATGCCTACGGGGACCCAGGTTTAAATGCAACCCAGGTCATTTTCCGATTCCACCCAATTGTCTCTCTCACACTTACTTCCTGTCAGTCTCTTCACTGTCCTATTGCAATAAAGGCAACATAGCCCAAAATATAAAAAAATCTCATCTCAGTTTAACTCAACTCAACTCAGTTAAGTTCTGCTCAATTCCATTTAATTCTGTATAATCACATCTAGACTATCAAACTAAACAGCAACATCCCTAGAGGAAGTTTGTGAAAAAGTGTGTCAGCTGTGAAGAAACATTCCCATGCAGGATGATGATGAGGTTGCAGTGTTATGGTAAATTTGTCGCACTCCAAGTTAGACTGGAAAATGTCCTACAGCTGAACTGCGTGTTCTTTATTGCCATATGTGGGTGTCACTCTGTCAGAAACTGGTTCAGATCTTCTTAGTTCCCAAGAGATCTCTAATGTCCACTCATGACTGAAGCACTCCCCTACTAATAATAATAATAAAAAAAAACAACTCTAGTGAAATATACGTTGCATTGTTTTTCCTTTTGTGACAAGAATGTTTTCAGTTCCCACCCTTTGTTATCCCTGGGTTCAGATCTGACAATTTGTAGATTTGCTTTAATCTTTCTTCAATCCTTCTTTGGATGAAGTAGATGGATTTTTCCAAAATGGCATCCCTTAGAGATGATGACACCTAAGAAAAAAGGAATAGTTTCTTACAGGGACTGAAAAATGAGAATGATTTTCATTTTGTTTCGTTCTGAGCAAAAACAATGTCTCAGATGACTGCCAGCAAAAGCAATGCCCAATTCCAATGCCTCTCCTCTAAATGGTAACCATGTTAAAGAAGAACGGTTAATAACATTCCTTTACAAATGACATTGCCTTTACAAATCGATTTATAGCAGGTGGCGCAATAGCATAAGCTTCTTTCTGGACAACAGTCTTAAAGCTTTTATCAAAGCACATTAGGTATCAAGGCTAACTGTTAAAAACACTGTGCCTGAATTCAGGCATGGGGTGAGATTTGAAAGTAGCCTATATAATACTACTGGTAGATCTCCAAAAACAATTGATAGCCTAACTTCAGGCACAGAAAATGTTCTTGCTTTAAGCCCTGTAATAGCCTAACCTATGTGAGGTGCTACCAACTGCATGACACTAGGCCTAGTTATTTTCTTAGTGTCACTGGTATGCTATTTCACACAATGTTTCAGTAATTTAGGCCATACTTTGAAAATGCGGTTAGATAGTGTTGGATGTGGAAATCCATTTGATTATACAGGAGAGACACCGATTCATAAAATTTGACGAAAGTCTTTGAAACACTCTGTAGAAAAGAAAATTGGAACGATAAACACCATTAAACCGGTTATCTAAAATTGAAAATAGCGCGTTCACTCAGGGACAAGTCAAATTGGTTTTGTTCCCTTTTTTGATTACGTTCATCCAAAAGTTTTGTTTATTTTAGTTTCTTTTTTTCTTCTTCATTTTTGTTCTAATCCCTGGTTTCTTCAAATTGAGTCAGTTTGTAGATGAGTTATTTGCACTTGGTGTTTATATACTGCACAAATGTACTTTTTGCATTTGTCCCAACTGTATACAACTGCAATTTTTCAGTGGTGTTATCATTTCTGTCAGATTGCAGTGCTCATGAGTGCGGGCTTCCTCACTGCCTGGCTGCCATATGCAACAGTCAGCTTCTGGTTGATCTTTAACCCGACGTCGACACTCCATCCGGTGATCTCCCTGCTCCCCAGCCTCTTCGCCAAGAGCTCAGCCGCCTACAACCCCATCATCATCTCCATCATGTGCTTGCGCTTCCGCAGCGACGTCAAGCAGCTGCTGGCTGATATCTGCTCAGGTGGCAAAGCAGACGTGGCTTTGGCTGAAAGACCTAATGTAAGTATCAGAGAAAGCTCAGCCCCTGCAGCCACTGAGCTCCCAGTGACCAGTTGCTAGCATATGGGTGCAGTTACGCAAATGTACAAGTTGTAGACATGGTTTAACAATACTGTTAAGTAAGAATGTTTCAGATGTGAAATTTTTTATAGGAAACCAAAAATGCCTAAATACATTTCACTACTTTCATCAACAATATTTTTAAACAATGGGTTATGTGTATGTGTCACGTCATCCTGGATTGTATGTGTCACGTCATCCTGTGATTGTCTGTTTAAGGCAATCTTTGTAACATGTCTGAGTGTGTCATGTCTGAGTGTGGTCATTATTCAGTTCACAGAGCACTCTTCGGGGTGAGTACTATGGTCAGTTTTGTCATATTCCTGTTTGCTTGTGTTTATGTAAAGCCCATTGAATGGCCTCTGTGTATGAAATGCGCTATAGTAAATAAAGTTGACTTGACTTGACTTATAAATGGAAACAATAAGAATAAAAAATTATAATCAGAGTTGGGTGTAATGCGTTAGGCTACAAAGTAAAGAGCGGGCATATCAATAACAGCGTCCATAGAAATGTTTCAACGCAGTAACGCAAAAGTAATGTAACGTGTTACTTTCCATAGAGAGTAAAAAAGTAATGTAAGGGATTACATTTATTTTACAGTAGTGAGTAATGTGTAATACATTACATTTTTTGAGTAATGACCCCAACACTGATTATAATAGAAACAATACAAAGAAAAATAGAACCTTTATATAATATGTTAATAATAATAGTAGTAGTAGTAGTAGTATTTGTTGTTATTGTTATTATTATTATTATTACCACTGCTTTATTGTTATTATTGTAGCCTATGTACTCTTTATTTCATTTAATTTTATTTCTTAAATAGGCATTTTGTATTCTGTATTATATTATTTGTTATTTTCTTATTATTCATATTTAATACTTTGTAAAACACTTTGGGTCAACCTTGCTATGTAAAATGTGCTTTATAAATAAATTGACTTGACTTGACTTGATTTGACTTGAAGGGAAGCAAATGTATTTTGAGAACAGGAAATACCTCATAAAGAAATAAATATCTTTAACAAAAACACACACACTTCTTTTTATTCAACTTCAGACTCTAGTAAATGTGGAGGGCACTGTAGATGTGTGGGACAGACCAAAAATTAGCAAATCAAAAAGTTTAGCTGCAGGAACACTAGCAAAACACAAGATGCCACAGGTGGAGTTACATTTACATAATGCGTTTATACAATGAATAATACCAGCTACAACTATTTTTTCTTTAAAATCTAAACTATGTATCTTCCTTAGTATATTAATTTCTACAATATGAAAAGCGTGCATGACTGTTTGTAAATGTCTAATTTACGCCAAAGAAATTTGTGACATTGTCACAAGAAAAGTAATACTAATTTGTGTAACAAGATGCAATTTACATTAGAGACATACTTTAAACTCTGTGATGTTGTGCCATGCTGGAGGAATGGGGACATGGGGGCAGCCGTGGCCTACTGGTTAGGGCTTCGGGCTTGTAACCGAAGGGTTGCCGGTTCGATCCCCGACCAGTAGGAAAAATGTGGACGGGGGAAGTGGTTGAGCACCGCCCTCCCATGCCCACATCCACAGCTGAAGTGCCCTTGAGCAAGGCACCTAATCCCTCACTCACTGCTCCCTGAGCACCGCTGTAGCAGGCAGCTCACTGCGTCGGCATTAGTGTGTGCTTCACCTCGCTATGTGTTCACTGTGTGCTGTGTGTTTCACTAATTCACAGATTGGGATAAAGGCAGAGACCAAATTTACCTCACGGGATCAAAAGAGTATACTTATACTACTATACAGTTGATATGTAGATATTTGCAAACTTTCTATTGATGTAGATAGATGTAAATAAGTGCCTCTTTACTTTATAGGTTGTGCCTGGACAATATTGAGTGATAATAACTTTATGAACAGATATATCTGTTTGGTAAAACCTATAATGTATGCATTATGCAATTATACATAATACATTTCATGATGAAAAAAGATGTATACAATTATACATAATCAAATTTGTATATGAAAGATAAATCCTAATTTGTAACTATGTTCTTGCACCATACATTATTTTTTCTTGGATGATTAGTGCAGTGGTTCTCAAAGTGTGGAACGCAGGGCTGGACTGGCCATCTGGCATACAGGGCATTTTCCCAGTGGGCTGACGCATTTTTGGGCCGAATCGACGATGTAATTATGATTTAGGCTATATTTATTTATTTTATTTTTTTCTGACAGCGCCGGCCCTCAAAGGGCTGACAGCAGCCCACTGGTTAATTTTCCATACCGACATTGACATCGCACAATCAAATCTCTTACTTTTTTTTGTGGCCGCGCCGGTCTATAGAGTTAATTTTCCATAGGCCTACTAGCGCTAATACAATGGCTGTGACAACAAAATCATGCCTGCGTTCTGTTCCCAGAGGTTCTATATGATCTGCAGCGTTTCTGAAACAATGAGCCTTCTCTAGATTGCTGGTCTACGGAGCCATGAATTTAATTATGCTCGGCTTTTGTCTGTTAATTTGCGGTAGCCTACAATCGATAGCCTATAGAACCGCGGAACGAAAGAAAAAGAAACAAAAACTTTACCCAATCAGGAAATTACAGAGTTAAATAATATATTTCAACTCGTCTCGCTGGAGCCTCGAACTAGAGAATGTGGGCTGTTGCGCTAATAAATTAATGAGGGAGGGATATTATATGCATCATCTCTAAAGTTTTGCTAACATCTCCTTTATTATCCTGAAATATGTCTCCATGCAGGGCAGGACCGGTTCAAGCCTACTACATTTGGGTGGACTGGTAGAAATGTTGGGTAGGCTTAGCAAAATGGTCAAATTGGATCAAAATTGACATAAACACACACAAAAAAAGCAAAACAATCAGTAGCTAGCCTAGTAGACTGCCAGGACTTTTACGGGCTTTTCCCAAATCACGGAAGTAACGTTGACACAGCGGTAGATAGTAGCAGAGAGTAGAATCCATCAGGCAAGTGTTATTTAAATAAACTCCTGGTGTACTTACAAACTTTTCAATGCCTCGTTTTATGAGTAAAGAACATAGTTGTACTACTGTAGAAAATTCGTACCATTCAGGGCATTATTAGTGGGGTAATTTACAAGATACTCTATAGGTTCCATAAGCGCCTGCAGAAAGTCATTAGTTTCTGGCAGCGCTACTCGACCAGGGTTCGACCAAGGGAAAACAGGTTCTGGGAGGGTGTTCTGGCTCGGGGTCATGGTGCAAAGGATCCTAGGGTGAAATTACTCCGAATCATCGCTTTAAGTGTCATTCGGTTTTTGTCATAAAAAGTTAGGGTTAGGATTAGGATTAGGATTAGAGGTTAGGATTAGGGTTAGAGTTCATGTGTCATGATAGTGTCATGTGTTCATGATTGTATCATGTCACTCTTATGTCGATACTGTCAAGTAAAGTGTTACCCATATATCTGTACATGTTGTGAATACATTGTTCATATCATAGCCATATTTATTCTGCTCTTATAAAGTAACTGCTAATACACTGCACATATTTATATCTAATTTATATTACTCTAAACCACCTTCTGTAAACCAACGGCATACTACTATCTACACTGCACTTTATTTCTTGTCCTGTCTATGCATCACCTGTCTATACTTTGTGGATCACATTGCACTTTTCTGCTTTTTTGCACTTCTAGATGCAAACTCACTTTGACTTTGTACTTGTACTCTGCACAATGACAATAAATCTGAATCTAATCTAATATCTAATCTCTTCTAAATACACACGCTCAGGAGCTGTCTGACACAGACCCTCTCCCTCTCATTCGATAGAGTTTGCTTGCTTGAACTAAAAAAGTGTTTTAGGGAGTACTGTAATTCTAGAGACAAACTGTTTGCAAAGGACATAGATAACCATTAATAGTTGTATATACTTTTTTATAACCACTTCTGCTCAATAAAATCAAAAACCTAACCATTGTTAAAGGCTTGTTAAAAGAACATCTAGAGTTGTTTTTGTGTCTTATTGCCTCCCCTGTGTCACTGAGAAATTCAAACTCATTGCAACAGAGGTGTAAGCCTACGGAGGAAAGCGCAGTTGTTCGTTTGAGAGCTTACTCTCCAGACACTTTTTGGGGAAAACGCACACACACACACACACACACACATACACTGAGGCAGCGTTCTCAACTGTCAATGGTCACAATGAGTAGGCTCAAAACGCAACAGAAGACAATATTGTGTCAGTCCTATTGTAATGGAGACACCAAAGATGTTATGCTCTAAGAAAAGCTGCACAGTCCACGTATATGGTTCCTCAATTCCTTTTTGCCCTAATGAGTAACAAACTAATACTTCTGTCATCAAAACAACTCCATGACACTTTTCCAGACAAAGAGTGCATCTACTCAGAAAATAACTCATCCTTTCTATCTCTCCACTGAGGCTTTTCAACCAATCACACACAATACTCAGGTAATAAACAGAGCAGCATATGTGTTGCCCAGAAGCAAGAGCTGAGGTTTCAAACACGAGCTTGTAATTATGGTGGCACACTGTGTCTAGTGCTCTTAGAGGACTGTGATGGTGTTCCCATTCTTTGTTTGTTATAGAGATGAATGGGCTCTCTCCACGTGCGAGAACTGTGTAGAAGAGAGAGGTGAAGGTAGCGCGTAATTATCCTCTTTACAAAGCCTCTCTTCCTAGTTCCAAATTACTCTTAAAACCATCATTCTTTCAACACAATATGTTGTGTTTTGTTTGTAGATGCATGCTTTACTATTTGATCACATGTACTGCTATGACCACAGAGAGGCAGTGTGGAGTTTAAAGCTTTAAGTCTCTCAGACTGAGAAACACAGGCCAGAACACAGAACAGAAGATGAGGATCGGAACTAGAAAGGGAATGAGGCCAAGTGTCACTTTTCAAGAAGAAAAATAGCCAAGTGCACTTTTGTGATACTCAAGTGTAAGTCAGGTGTACATTTGAAGGTGGACGCAAGGAGGGTAGAACTATGGACTGGACAGTAAAGCTGATGACAAAGTGTGTTCCTGAGTATTGTTTTGTTGGTACTTTTCCCATGGATATTGAGCAACAATGTTGTTCTTTGGTCATCTATAGGCAAATTGTTATGATCATCCAATCAGAACACATGGAACCGTCTATGTGTCATTGCTAAAAAAAAAAAAGTTTGGTAAGGTGTCTCATCACCTTAAGTCCAAGAAATGAAGTCCATTATTAATTAATATAAAAACAGTGAATGAAGAAATTACAGCTAGTTTGACCAGTGTGATGATTGACTCTTTTAGACATGAGATTCTATTCTGCATTATGCCGTCACAATGGTAACATACATTATTCATCTGCCATAAAAACTGTGACAAAAAAAAAAAAAAGTTTGAATAATTTGCAGCCCAGTAATAACCATGTTAGAGACTGGTTTGCCCTCAATGGCGAAGCATTTCCCTCGAGAATGCAGTGAAGGGTACGATGTCAGTGACACCAGACACTTAGTGACTGAGCACAGAGGAGCTAGCGCATTGAGGCCAAGGACTCAGACTCCGACTCAATCTGTACAGACAGGCTGTCTGTCTGTACAGGATGAGCGTAGCGCTATGCTAATGCTAATCTCCACTCCACAGTCACCCGAGCTCCTCTTATCTGCACTGCTGTCTGACTGATTGGGCCTGATAATTTGTCTGTCAAAGGACCTGCCACTGACAGACCAGACATCCTCAGGCCTGGTCTGGTCAGTGTCTTCCTGTTCTGTCCTCCATAAAGTGTCCTCCTGAATGTCATCCCTGTGCCTTTAGGACTCGGGCTACTTAAGAGACCTGGAACTTCAAAGCTTCTGCTATCAAGAGGGATGGGTAGCTATTAATCTCCATCTCTCTCTCTCCACCTCTCTCTCTCTCTTTCTCCATCTCTCTCTCTCTCTCTCTACATATTGTCTCTTGTTAATGTCACCCTATTTTGATGTCACAAAACATTGGCAACCCCAATCATTCACAACTTGTGGTGAGAGCGCGCATCTCATCTCTGCTGTAACATCCAGTAGAGTGGTACTTTGATTTTCAAATTTGATTGCGAATGATCAATCAAAAGATCTCATGCGGGCTGTAAAGTTTATTTTTATATAACTAGATTGTAATGGAGGATCCATATTACAGTAATTTCATGAGTTTTTTTTTAAACATTTTTATTATTTAATGTATATTATTATGTAATGTACTGGTCAATTTTAAGATACCCAGTATCCGACCCTTTTGGAATTTCAGGCGACCCCACATGGGGTCCCGACCCCAAGGTTGGGAAACGATGGGCTACGTGTTAGGGGAGGAACTGAGGGAATATGTAAGTATAGGTTTTGCAGTGCCATTCTGTTTGAAAGTTGATGTAGCCTAGTTTCAGTCAAAATTGGTTTCTGTCAAAGTTGATGTAGTTTCTGTCAAAATTGCTTTTTTGTCAAAGTTGATGTAGTTTCTGTCAAAATTGCTTTTTTGTCAAAGTTGATGTAGTTTCTGTCAAAATTGGTTAGCATCTTCTTTTGCCGCAAGGGGGCAGTGTGACATAATAAAGCTGGAATAAAGTCTTTGAAACCTTTTTCCAACATACAGTAGTTCCATGAATGAGCAAAATTTGTGGGGGGAAAGTATTTTAATGTTTTTTTTTCTGTGACTGTGACAATTTTACTATATACTTATATTGATGCTTATGGTATATGTTTGTGTGAATATGTCTGTGTGGACTGTTTTCACTTTTTATGTGTGTTGGTGTGAGTATGAATGTCTGTGTGTGCAATCATGCTCTTGTGCGTACATTATGTGTGTGTGTGTGTGTGTGTGTGTGTGTGTGTGTGTGTGTGTGTGTGTGTGTGTGTGTGTGTGTGTGTGTGTGTGTTGCATGCATCTGTATTGGGGAGACAGTAGGAGCTCTCTCTGGGTCTTACACAGAATCTCCACGTGCTCACTGACTCAGATTGCCATCATTAGACAACAATGGACCCCTCAGAGAGAGAGAGAGAGAGAGAGAGAGAGAGAGAGAGAGAGAGAGAGAGAGAGAACGAAAGAAAGAGCAAGTGAGGGAGAGAAAGAGAGCGAATGAGAGAGAGTGCATCATCTCTATTTGGCTGACCTAACTAACAGTTATGGCCTCAACAGCAGCAGAGCAATGGGCCTAGCGGTCAGCTTCAATAGCAGCTTTGTGTAGGCCGCACCAACACACACACTGCCCGCCTCTGTACTTAGCAACATAAGCTCCCCCCCTAACCAACCCTGCAAACCAACACAGACTCGGCTGTTTGTGTGAAGAGTTTGTGTTGACCGACAGCAGCAGCAGTGTGCAATCCAAAATTCAAAACAGGGGTTGTGGTTGAATGTTAGTCTGTCAGTAGAAGAGATAAGGCATGGTGAATGGAATACCCAGAGCTGATAGCTGATATCTGAAGCGGTGTTTATCAAACATGACCATTGGAGATGTAATCAAAACAGAGTTTGTCTGGGTTTTGGCAAAGATTATACATGGCGGAGCAAGATATTTCAACAGGAACCACTTCCGGGAACCCGGACCGCACGAGGGGGGGGCGGTAGGTTGTAGCCTGGCCTCTGCCTGCCTAAGTACTTCCGCTCGATTTCTTTTTCCTACAGTACTCCGTCTGGAATAGGTTGATTCGCCCTCGTTTATTTCGGTAGTTGGGCAGCCGAACCAACCAGCGAACAAAGGGCGTCCTTGAGAATGATTACGTTACACGTCCCCGCCCCCGAAGCAGACCGCTTGGAATACATCAACGTAGAGAGTGAAAAGGGCTTATGCTTATGAAATATTTAAGCAAATGTGAATAAAAGGCGCAAATAAGGTTGGTGTGAGTTATTTTAGCTCTTTCGAGTTTAGCCTATTAACAGGAGTGTCACGAACGAAGTCACAGTCGAGTAGGATGTTATATCGTCAGCTAAACTTTAGTCATAGGCCTACCTTAATTTTGTCACTTGAAATACGAACGTACCCGAGTCAAACTTTAGTTTAGTAGGCTACATGGGTGTGATGCAGAGAAACTTCTCTGTATGACGAAATGCCGGTTGTTAGTGATTGGTTCAAAGCGGTTCAAAGGAACTCCAATGATTTTAAACCTCAAAACTGTGCCCTCCTACCCGGAAATAAACGTTTGCCTATGGATCTAGGTCAGACTCTCTTCGAAGTCAGAGAGTTTGGTTTCCAGGCTAGGGGGGGAGGGGGGACTGTGCCATTGAAGTATATGGCCATTGCTCAGAATTTCCTCAAAAAGATCCTCAAACCCTTCTGACCTATTTCAGGTGCATTTTTAGCATTTCTCAGCATTCCATTCTGGAGAAAAGCGACCTTATATCAGGTGTGCGCCTGTTATTTATTCTGCTGCTGTTGGCTGGTTGCTACGTACGCTCATCAATACATCAACGACTCTTTATACAGACAACGCCTCTTTATGCAGACAGGACTCTATCCCCATTTCGCACCCATAGACATGAACTACGACAAACTGCCTTGCTCCGCCATATACAATCTTTGGTTTTGGTATCTCAGCAGATCTCAAATGCTCCCCTAAACTTAGAGCTGAGTAATGCTCTCAGTCTTGTCTGGCCTTATTTGACTTCAGTGGATCCTGACGGACAGTAACTCAATCATGTTGATATTGCCGTGTATAATCTGATTGTGAACAGAAAGCAGGCCAATTTAATTGGGTCCTGATGGCATATCAGTGTGGAAGCTAGCCTGGGACGTGTCTGGATTATGGGCAGTGAGTCAGAAAACAGATGCAGGACACATAGCAAAAATAAATGTTCACAACTTCCATGTCTTTTTGACTCATTGCCCTACAGACAGACTGATCTCTGAATCATAGATTTAATAATATGCACATTTTGTGAGCTGGATCCTGATTACTTTTCACTATGATCTCACCCTGACATTTACTCATGTTATTTATTATCCGTCAATACCATATTCAATGCCATTTGTTGACTATTTAACAGACACTTTGAGCCAAACTAAGAATAGAGTATATGTGTGTGTGTCGTGTTGAGAAATATTGTTATCATGTTTCATCGTAAGTGATTTATAGTGCAGATATAGACTCATGCAGCACATATTATCAGGATGTGTGCACCCATGTCTGGGGATTGTAAGCACTTCACTCTAGCAGGTGCTTCTGTTGTTTACAGAAGTGTTGCTTTTTATTTATTTGTTTTGTTTTTTTTCTGTTTGTTATTCCTGTTATTCTTATTCCTGTAATTGATATTCTGTTTTGTTTTGCTGACCTAATCCTCTCTTCCTTTGTAACATTGTATTTTGTTTAACAATATATTTAGTGTCCTTGTGTATGAGCATGAATCGTGCCGTGTAAATAAACAAACTAGCCTTTTCTTCTCCAGTTTAGCCCCTTCTATCCTACCAGAAATGGGTTGACACTTGGAACCAGTCCAACCCTGTCCTGGGCCAGGTAAGGGCCAAATCAGAGCCAGGTCCAATCCAGAGCCATCCGCTCTGGGCTGAGGGTTGAAGGTTAGGCTCAGTGTCAACAGCCCGTGTGTACCTCAGGGGATTTGGCCTGATGACGGCAATCACACTACTGGTGCTTAAGAGCAGTAATCCACCTGATGGGGTTCCAGGTAGGAGAGGGCAGAGTGTTGTTCAAATGCCGTTACTAAGCGATAATGCACATCAGTGTAACAGAGGAAGGGCATGAGGAATTGGGAAGGGATCCATTGCATCCAAACGCATGCTGTTACAAAGCACTTCAGTGTAATAGAGTCAAAGTGTGAGGAATCAGGACGAGGATGCATGGATCCACTGAGAAGTCACATGCAGTAATGAATGACTTCCAAGAACTCAGAATTCCAACTAACAGTAAAGAATAGTCAGGTGATTCATACACAGTAGAAAAAGAATGTGCACAAAAAATTAAAGCACAGCAGTTCAGCAGCTCAGCACAGTCCAGAATATACTCCAGTCCGGGCACCCCTGGTTGCAGCCTTCCCTCGTGCCCTCTAGGACTTGTGAGGTGCACCAAGAACACGAGTGCACCCAGCGCTTGACCTCGGAGTGTTGGCTGAGGGCAGGGCGGAGGGGCAGTTGCATAAGACTCCTGTCGTCCAGGGAGGGGGTGAATGACGCCTTTGTGTATGCGGCTTGGAGGGTGGCTCCTTCCCCATCAGCTGAGCGGAGCAGCAGAGTACAGGGCAGGAGCTGGAGGACATCGCGTTCAGAAGGGAGTGCAAGGAGGAGACATGGCCGGGGGCAGTAATGTGACAGGTGTATGTTTGGGTGTGTGTGTGTGCGAGTGATTGTGAGTGCGTGTGTCTGTGTGTGTGTGTGTGTATGTATGTGTGTGTACATGCGTGTGTGACTGTGTGTGTGTGTGTGTGTATGTGTGTGATTGTGTGCGTGTGTGTGTGTATGAGTGTGTACGTTTGTGTGTGCATGTGTGTTTATGTGTGTGCATGCGTATGCGGGTGTATGCGTGTGTGTGTGTGTGCGTGCGTGTGTGTGTGTGTGTGTGCATGAGTGTGTGTGTGCATGTGATTGTGTGTGTGTGTGTGTTTATGTGTGTGCGTGCATGCGTGTGTGTGCATATGCGTATGCGTGAGTGTGTGCATGTGATTGTGTGTGTGTATGCGGGGTGTATGCGTGTGTGTGTGTGTAAGAAATATCAATGCGTTTGTGTGTGCATGTGCGTGTGTGCATGAGTGTGTGTGCATATCGCGGGTGATTGTGTGTGTGTGTGTGTTTCGCGTGTGTGTGCGTGTGTGCATTCGTGTGTGTGCATGTGATCCAGGTGTGTGTGTGTGTGTGTTTATGTGGAGTGTGCATGCGTGTGTGCATGTGATTGTGTGTGTGTGTGTGTGTGTGTGTGCGTGCGTGTGTGTGCATATGCGTATGCGTGAGTGTGTGTGTGCATGTGATTGTGTGTGTGTGCGTGTGTGGACACTCCTCACTCCACCTAACCTGACTGGAGGTGATAGTGATCGAGCATGACACCCTGGGGTTGAGGAATGCAGGGGTGCAGCTGGCCCTGCTTGCTTTCACACAGTGGTTGACCTCTGTTTGACCTTTGCATCTTTCACACCACATTTAGACTCCATTTGTAGTTGAAGCAATCTCTGAAATTTTCACCCAACCCAGGACTATAATTGCAGCAGAAATTATTTTTGTTGTATTCAGTTCAAGTTTATTAAACCTTACCATTTAACATAAAATCCATGAGAATCCAAGTGATGGAAAATTGCGAAAATTTGCATTATTTGTGCATATGTCAAATACCAGAAAATTATATATTCTACAGGTACACAAAAGTTTGTGATTTGCTCTTGTCATAATAAATATGTCTGACAACATATCTGAGCTCCATATCATGTTTATTGATGTTTCTGCTGTTTTAAGAAAGCTGAAACCACAAAAACATATTTATTTGCGTAAATCAGTCAACCTGAAACATCTGAACTCTCTTGTAATAGGGAACTGAAACATTTCCCTGAGCAGGACAAGTAATTCAATATCACAGATAGATCTTCAGAGAAATGGCTTCTTGATTTCCTTGTCTTTCTTAAAGACCCAGCTATGATCCTCTCCTGACTTCTGAATACACAAAACTGCACCAGTGACTTTTCATATCATAATCAGAGTTCAAGCAAACCTGTTTCTCAAGAAGTGAAAGTTATGATAGGGAAAACTCAGCTGGCACATTTCCAAATTACATTCATACTTTCAAGAGTATCATCTAGCCTGCTGGGTGGCCTATAGGTCAGGCTCTGGGAACACAATGGCAGCATGAGCATGATGTACCAGTCCGACACTTAATTACTGCTGGAGAGAGAAACTTTGTGGCATCTGTGTTTTCTACCTAATGGGGTTTCAGACAGAACGGAGAGTATACAGTGTGTGTGTGTGTGTGTGTGTGTGTGTGTGTGTTTGTTTGTTTGTTTGTTTGTTTTGTTGTTTGTGTTTTGGGGTACAACAACAACACTCTCCCTTCTGAATAATAATGATAAACAAGATAACCAACAATGTACAACAGTTGAAAAACAGACATGCATCATGCATATGCCACTTCTTAGATGATGTGATGTATGCCAGTGTGTGTATTTGTCTATGTATATGCAATGAACATGCAACCTGTGTTATGTGAATGCAAACTTTTTTGTGGTTACATTCGTTGAGTGCAGAATGAAGATGCAGATGAATACAGATGTAAATTGCATTACATAAACTGAATGTTAACAGGAAATGTTGATCTTAATCTACCGATGGCAGATTATTCTGCAATGCATTCTGGATCAGACATACCATGAAACAGGGATTTTGTACCTTTCAGACTGAGCTGCAATCTTGAAATTGAGTAAATGTTATGAAACCGACCCGAAGTAGTTTAAACCTTGTAATCTGAGAATAAGGCGAAAGTGACGCAGACCAGTAATCCTTTTCACCTGCCCTTTCAGATGAAATGTATGGTCAGCTGCAGTCTACTGAGATCCTAAAAGGTCACCAAAGCAGTAGTCTGATCAGCTTTTGTGCGTGTTTCTAAACATCCAGTTGCCAGTTCAAAACAAACAAATCGCTTTCAATTTCCTTGCCATCTGTAGAGCAGTGCCTGTTGCACTTACAAGGTAGCCTAGAAATCTAGACGCACCCTAGCGGCAGCAAATTACATTTGCTTCCAGGGCTAGTCTAGCAACTCTCCGTTGGCTTGTGAGCTCGAAAAATTAAACTTCTATCAGGCCAATCAAATCGTGTATAGAGTCGTTAGGCGGGCTTAACATAATGATTGATGGCAGAGTTGCAACCGTTTGGCTTGAATTCCCTGCTACTTGAAAACAAAGAAGGTGGATGTTGCTGTTGGCCAAAAGTGTGACACGAGTTAAGCTTTTTTTAAGTTGGCAAAAGTTTGAACTAGCCAACTAGCTCCGCTGGTGGGAAAATGCATGGGACTCATAGCGCTGTCCTATTGCGTGCAGAAGGAATTTGAAAGACAACCGATTATCCCGCCCCTCAGACTGAGCACTGCGAACGGTGAGTGCCCAGACCCTACATTTTAATGTGGGTCTGGCTCGTCAGGCTACTTACAAGGGCCATTGTCTCCAAAGCAACTCAGGGCTATGCAGTTTTAGCTATATCTACTGACAAGGTAATGTTTCACGATTCTCGCGAGATGTCTTCAGGTCGACAATTCTTGAAATTGCATTGCTGGTTCTCTCAGTAACGACCCATACGGCTATGCTCTATATGCTAAGTTAACAATTCCCCTATTAATTAATTTCGATTACCATCAAATTGGCTTCTTAGAGGTTATATTAAGGTAAAAATATTGCATAGTGTACCTTTAAGTGCCCTGCTCAAGGGCACAATAGTGGAAACCAGGAATTGAACCCACATCTTTTCAGGGTATTGCATGTTAGCCCAGCTCCTTAGCCACTACACTACCACAGTCCTCATTTTACCAGTTTATTTGTGACTTTATATGTATGTCTCATTATTAGTCACAATACAATACACATGATCTTTATCTATACCATGTAAACATAATCATCAGATTATGTTTTGGATTGATCAGTTCCACTCCAAAAAATTCAAACTTGAGTTCAGGCAGTTTATACCCATAATGCCTTATGCCGTTACAGCGAAGCATGCTCACATCATGGTAGAGATTTGGCGGCGTTATCTGCTTTGCTGTTTCTGCCGAGGCCTGCTGGTGGAGGGTGAGTCACTCTCCCAGCGGTCCGAGAGCGGGATGTTCTCACGGGAGCAGCGTCACGTTGAGGCCCGTCATCATCATTATCCCCTCTTTCCTCTTCGCAGTGTTTCCACTGTCACTCATCTCTCTCTCTCTCACACACATACACATGTGCACACACGGTCACATACAGTACAGTACATACTCAAACATACACAAACACACACACACACACACACACACACACACACACACACACACACACACACACACACACACACACACACACACACACACACACACACTTTCCCTTCCCCCCCCCCCTCTCTCTCTCTCAGACACACACACACACACACACACACACACACACACACACACACACACACACAAACACACACACATACACTTTCCCTCTTTGCCCCCCAGGTCCCTAAAGGAGAGGTACACCTGATGCCAGGTTATTTTTGGAGTCTCTGAGTTCTATAGTCTTATCAATATTCTATGCTATGACACTGCAATCATTTGACTCTATCGTATACTGCACTACTGTAGTGAGTACTATAGGCTGAGGTCTATGTTTATATTACTTAGCATATTTTTTTATCCATTAAAAATGAATAAATCTAGTAGGTTCAATAGATCTATAGATGCTTATCTAATATAGGGCAAAACAATAAGGCAGTGCACTTGGGGAGAGTTCATGTCCATTTCTACCTCCTGCCCTGTAGTGTGGAATGTGCCCATAATCCAATATGGTCAGTTGTCCAATGGAAAATCTTTCACCTTCCAAGTCGTCCACCATGCAATTGTTGGTGGTGAGTTTCCACAATTCAGCCACATGGCGAAGGAGACATTCTGTTCTTGGTTCTTGGACATGGTGAGGTCTGTTTGTACCCCACTGGTGTGCATCTCAAGATGTTCTATTGCAATAAGTTTGCCATGAAGAACATACTGTTCCTCCACTGAAGAAGAGAGTGAGGGGGAAACTCTCTCTCTGTGTTTATAGTGTCAGCCAGAGCATAGAAAAAACCTCTGTGGTGAAGAGATAAGGGTATTTTATGGTCTTCGGTTCTTCTATGACTATACTTTGATGTTTGTGCACTGCGAGTGGTTTATTATCCTTAATGCAAAGCAAACAGGAACCAGGCGGGTGTAAACATGCCAAGACCAAAGCACATGAAGTTTCTGTGTTTTTCCACCTCTGGAAAACGTATCCTAGGCAGCCAAGTGTTTGTCATATGTTTAGGAAGTAATGTTTTATTTATGTGAATAATTATTTCTCTGAGATCAATCTTTACTTAAAGGTCCAATATCTTTTGCTATGTTTACTCTTCTTATGTGGTACCCAGGAAAATCTATTAAATTATTTCATAAAGGAAAAGCTTCAATGACATTGTCAAAAACTATGTTGCATAATACACATGTTGCTTATACTGTATCTTTGTATCTAACATTATGACTGGACTCTACCCTAAAAATATTGTGGTCTATATTTTGCTTTGTTGCTTGGATACCGAACAGACAAACATGGAGAAGGAGAACTAAAAACATCCGGCATGTTGAAAGGGAGAGAATTGTTATCTAGTCTACACCAGCCTCACTGGTGATTGGGGATAAAAACATATTTTTTGAGTACAAGCAGTAAAAACCACCTGAAAGTTTACTTTCAGATAATATAATAGAATAGTCAGCTTTCTCTGAGATTCAAACCAGCTGCTATTTCCTCTCGCAGTAAGCCGCAATCAAGGCCCTAACCACTAAAGACAAGTTGAATGTATCAACATTGTTAAATGTCTCACGAAGGGTCAGCAACTGATGCTTTAAACCACAGGACAGGGGCTGCAGATTTCCTGAATGTTCTTAGATCTCCTCAGGTGCTGTTTCCCTGGTCGCCCTCATGCGCCCTGCACAACTAGCAGTGGTTGCCAGGATACACCGCCCAGTTCCGGAACATAGAGCTTGCTTGACTCCTGGCATCACCGTGGTGAACATGGTTCCATCAGACGGGCGGTAATTGTGACACAGATGCGATGAGACAGGGAACTGTGGAGTTTCAGGTCGGTGTCCCCTGCAACATGACATGCCCATCAAAGACACAGGAAGTGAGTGGTCTGATATCAGGCGGGCGGGGGTGAAGGGGGAGCTTTCTGAGAACAGGAAGACACTCTTGGGTAGAGGTGGGGGATTCTTGCCTTGTAACAAGGCCAGGGCATGCCAGGATAACTTCAAAAGAGCGTCAGCAACACTAACTCCTCTCTCTCTCAACCATCCACCTTCTTTTCATCTATGCCAGGCTAAATAATCACTCTTTCTGCTGTGATCTGGTCAGTTAATCCTTAGAGCCCTACGTGGTTACAGAGCAGAAAGCTTTTTTCCCCCCCAAGTGCTGCCCTCACTGGTCAAAGGGAACAGGATGTTTCTGCAGCCTTTTACAGTAATTGAGTTTAAGGCTTAGGCTTGGTGTGTGTGATTAGTTCGGACGGCTCTTGTGGCAGATCAATTCAGCGGCGATCAAACCACTTCAGCTTGATTGGGAGGTGCTGGGCATTTCTCTGTTGATCTCTTAAAAGGTTAATGTATCACTGAGGTGAGATGCTCTGCTCTTTCTGCTCAAGTTGGAAAACATTAGCCTCCCTGCGCCCCTGTCCTTTTGAACAAACAGCGTTTGATCATGTAAAATGGAATGAACACTTGCATCATTTCATTACAGCCATTTCATCATTCAAAGTCAACTGAACGTCAAACAGCTTGAGAAGTAGACAAGAAGACTGTTTTATCTGAGCCCATTGTCCAGGGAGGCTGAACCCTTAGGTCTTATTACTGTGTGCATGGGACACAAAGACAAAGAAAAGCATTCATTGATAATGGATCATTTAGCATTCATTCAAGGATGCGCTATGTCTTCTGCCTTTAATTATATTCTGGAGTTAGGTAACAGTCAAAGGAGTCCTTCTCCTCTGACGTTGCCTGATATAGTCTTCCCCTTTCCCATCTCCCTTGAGTTCTGGCACAATTGGCTAAGTCATGTCCTGTTGCACCACGGTGGCTCCTCTTCTCATCGTTTCAATGGACATTCAGAGTGCATTCAGGATGCCAAAAACACTCTCCAACGTCTCCTTGATCCTCTCCCAGGCACTGCTAACTTCCAGCCTACTGCCATGTGCCAAGGGAACAGTCGAGATTGGGGCTAATAGGAGGATTGGGTCGCTAATAATGCCTCGGCTGGGCGCACATGGCACAGCAGTGGGCAGGTGAGTGGCAGTAGTGGCGCCAAACCCAGCCAGCCAGCCAGTCAGTCGCCATGGCTACTGCCCCCTGGGTGCTCACTGGCGCTGTCTAGACCTCCTCCTCCCAGCAGTACACCTGCTCCTCCCAGCAACACACACACATACACCACATACACACACACAAACCACACACACACACACACACACACACACACACACACACACACACACAGAAGATTTGGTGCTGTGAAGGTGACTGTCTGAGTGCAGGTGATTAGCAGATAGGAACAAAACAACTGGTTTGAATGTGAATGTGACAGACACACAGACACAGTCTAATCTGTCTAATAAAGTATAATAAAGTCATGCAGTGAGACTGTAAACCCGATGGATGACCCATGCTGTACATAGACATTGACAGTTTTCCATGTGTTCCAGGTGTTCTTATTTTAAATAATGTTTAAAAGTAATTCTTTACAATGCAGGCATTTTTTCACAATGCATTTTGTACAAATGGAACTGATGTACTGAAAGTATTTCAGCAAGAAGTAAAAAAAAAGTGGAGAAAATCTGAAAGTAGTCAAATGAGCTTTTTCCTCTTCATAGTCATAGGCAAAGACTCTAGAATGCCCGTGGCTCTGGTCAGGTCTCTATCTGGCCCAGACAGTGGCGGCTGCTGTTTCATGATTACTGAGAAATGATGGGCTGGGAAATGAATGGTCTTGATCACAGTGAATAGCACACCATTACTGTAACCGACCTCTAACCTGCCTCATTTTACAGTGAGCCAATATGAACACTGTGTCTGAGTATCATTTCCCTGGAATCGCTTTTTAAGCCAGTACATAAGGAATGGGCTGAATGAATGGTGCTGGTGACTCAGAATAGCACACACACACACACACACACACACACACACACACACACACACACACACACACACACACACACACACACACACACAGAAATTATGGAAATGAACGGTGCAAAAATAACGCATCATTAAGCTAGCGGTAGTGCCCTCATATTACAGTAAGCCTGGCCAAACTTGTCTGAGAAAATAATGTCAATGAAAACACAATAAATTATTGTATGACAAAATAAGAAACATTTTTGAAGGTGGTAGACAGAAAACATTATAGTGAACTTGTCTGAAGAAGTTTTGTTATAAAAGGTGGTAAACACTACACTATCATTATAGAAGGTGGCAAACACTATTGTACACTATTGTTATAAAAGTGGTAAATGCTATTATGTAAACTATCGCTATAGAAGTTGGTACAGGATTGTAAACTATCGTAATAGAAGGTGGTAAACACTATTGTACACTATTATTAATGAAGGTGGTAAACAAACACTATTGTAAACTTTTTGGCAATAAGATTAAGGAAGTTACAGTTTGACTGTACTTCTGGTTCAGAGGGTTTAAGTTGTTCCGGAGAGCAGCCGATTGAAATTGAGCCAGTCCAGATCTGACACAGGCGTGGTTCGGATCAGACGCATCTGCGTTCATTTGGTTCACTCTGGTTCCAAAGTCAAAGTCAGCTTTATTGGAATTTCTTCAGCCAGTAAGTGAAATTCGTTTCTCACTATCCCCCAAGACATATTTTACCAATTTAAGTCCACAGACAAACATAACATTCGTAAACAAAAAAGTAAGGTAAATAAGTAAATGCATATAATAATGAAAAAATAAGAGGGGCTTCGAGGACAAGGAGAGGAAAAACACGACCTTGGGTGTCAAGCGCATCCCTCAAACAACACGTTCTATCCCAAACAAGAGTCTCTGGGCTCTCACAACACCAGCTGTGTAAAGCTCGCTTGGTAGGGGAGCTACTATTCTTAGCAGTGCACCGTTGAGATCAAGCCAACGGGCATAATAACAGACTTCAGGTGGCCAGGCTTTTGCCCCACCGGGCTTTTACGGCCTTGTTATGGCATTCAAACGTTCAGCAGAAAGAATTTTCCATAATGTTAAAAAATGCATTGATCCCACCGCGTGGTTGGTGCCGGACGTCACTGGTGTTCCTGAGGCTGACCAGATGTCTCGGAGTAAAGGACTGAGATTTTTGGGACACGGTGTTCCCACCATGCTTTTGCCCCGTGTCTAGGAACACAC